>NC_091748.1:68527903-68625403 GCF_043380555.1 Nothobranchius furzeri
CATTTTGGCTGCTTGTATCTGTGATCTTGTTTTTTCGGTCACTACCCAAAGCTCATGACCATAGGTGAGGTACAGGAACGTAGATCGAGGGGTAAATCAAGAGCTTCGCCTTCTGACTCAGCTCTCGCTTCACCATGACAGACCGGTACAACGCCCGCATCACTGCAGGTGCAGCACCAATCCGCCTATCGATCTCACGCTCCAGCTTTCCATCACTTGTGAACAAGACCCAGAGATACTTAAACTCCTCCGCTTGGGGCAGTCGATTAAAAAAATTAACTAATTAATCGCACAATTTTCTGTAATTAATTGTGATTAATCACAACTTATCTGATCATCAGCCTGGCTGCTCTTACACTTTTTTCCAACTTTATATTTCTCAATGAAAAAATAAGTTGTCACACACTCCATGGAAACTTTCAGAGAATCCACAAATAGTGGCTTTCAAATGGTTTTGTTACTTTTTGCAAGTTTAGAAAAGCAGCAGATGAGACAGCATGTCTGATAATTTAGTTTTTCATCTGATAATATTAGAACATGTCAGTAATGTCTGAGGGGCTTTTATAAACACTGTATAACTAATACTCCTGGAGAGGTTTTGGATTACACAGAGGCTTCTGGGGAGCCTAGTTATAGGGGTGGGGGGAGTTATGTTTTGCCTTGGCCCCCAGAATGCCTTGAAGCGGCCCTGGGTGTGTGACAGAGTTTTGAAGGTGATCTGAATTATATCAAACTCATAAATATGACATGTGTATAACTTGTTGTTTTATACAGGTAAAAACGCGTAGTGGAGATAAATCTACCTACACTTTGTTTTGTTTTTTTGTTTTTATTTAACTATTTTCCTGTCCTGTCTGTCTCTCATCTTCCTGCGTCTCCTCTAAACTCTCCAAAAAAACTGCTGCCTGGATTCTTACTTTTTCACCTCATCAGTTACTTTTGAGCAGATCAAAAGGGATCTCCTGACCGCAAAGCGGAGAGCGCGTTTCGATGCTGCGTCAGTGAGGTGGAGTCACCGCAGCACAGGTGATGAGCTCCGCAGAAGCAGAGCGCTTCAGGCACAAATAAGACAGAAAGTAGAGAACATGTGCGGACATGAACGATCGTGTGTTAATTATAGTTTTTTGGTTGTGCCACTTTGAGAATGGACCGTGCGCTGGACGCAGCTGCCTGGAGCGCACCAACGATGTGACCTGAGAGTGAAAATAATCTCTCACAAGGCACTGTGGTTGCAGGGGTTGACAGCATGCAACAGGTGCCAGTCTGGAATGTGTTTCTTCTCTCTTCAACCACCACTGTAATGGACAGTGTCCAGTATCCATTGTGGGCTCTGTTTTGTACCGATTTAGACATCGCTCCATGGACAGCATTGTCCATGCTAGCAAGCTTTTCCTCTCCTTCTCTTTTTCTGCTGCTGCTGCTTCTAATCATCTCCAGCAGGTCAGACACCAGCATAGCGCAATGCTGCCCCCTCCTTCAGAGCCGCTCACGAGTTTGAGGTGTCGGATGACATAAAATTTGAAAAACTGCATTAATTACGTTAATTTTTTTATGCATTAAACATTTCACATTGATTAACTAAATTAATGCGTTATTTTTTTCACAGCACTAATATATATATATATATATATATATATATATATATATATATATAATAGCTGTACCATGTTAGAGCCTCTCTATGTTTTAAGCTAATTTGTTTTACAATTTTGCCATTTGCAGCTTTAAATGATGACTTACTAGAAAAATTCAACATTTAATCAAACTTACACAAATTATTTATATTACTGATGAATAATTGCTGACAGAAGTGTTTTACAGTGTTAAAACTGAATATATCTGATCCCCCCACCCAAACTGTGCTAATTCTTCTGTTTCCTTACATTTTCAGCAGGGAATCTAAAGAATATAAACCCAAACAGGGTCAGCCGATAATTAAAAACAATAAGCCGTCTTTTCAAACAGGATGAGCCAGATTGTTTTTTTTTTCTTTTGACACTTTCAAACTGAATGAGACACATTGTGCACTCTTTGGATTTGTTTATATTTATCTGTTTATTTGTTAATGAAATACAGAGGTTTTAAAAAGTCCTTGCATGTGGCTCTGCCTGTGGGATGGGGGTGGGGGGCATCTGCATGGACCAATCAGATTAGAAAGATGGTTGGAAGTCTCTTTAATTACCATGACTTAGCATTTTTAATATATTTCTTTAAATATAAGAAAATACAAGAATTTATTGAGGCAGCTCCATGTTTTATGGTATTAGTGGAAAGTCTGAAACAACAAAAGCTGTTTCTCACCATCAAGCAGCCAGCTGTGGTCTCTCAGCTGTTGCAGCTTGGGCAGCATCAGTCTGGTCATCAAATGGTCAGGGATCGGCATGCCTTTCTGTACGTAGGTCTTCACCAGCAGTCCTGCCTCTGATCAACAACAAACAGAGATATGAACAGAGCTTCCTGATTGTGAGAATGTCTATCTGAGAGGCAACGTGAAAAGTTTAACCTTTGGAAGCTGCGGGGTTGTCCCTGCGGAGGACTGATTGAAGAGATTATAAAAGAGAAAATAAGGAACGCGGTTTTTGGCATCTTTCCAAATCATGCTGGCCTGTACGGAAACCTTTATTAAAATTTCCTGGGAAGAAAATGTGCCCTAGAAAAAGGAAGCTAGAGGAAACACAACCAACGGTTTTGGATGTTTGAGGAAATAAACGCAAAAAATTAGGAATTGAAATTAGAAAACACATTATGGGTGAGCAGGGGGGGGGGGGGGTCAATCTAGTGTCTGCTTTCTTCTGTGTGGTGTTGTGAGGCTCACACAGGCTCTGAAGACAGAACGGGGGAAAACACTGCTAGTTCATGTTACATGCATCAGCAACGCGCTTTGTTGCAACATTAGCTGCATGAAAACAAGGTCATCGTGGCAATTCAAGCATGCTGCACGGAAAACGAGCAGGCTCCAACGCTTCCTGTTGACACAACAGAGTTTAGTGGAGTGGGCTTCTGTTTACGGGCTATCTCCCTCTCTCTCTCTCTCTCTTACCTGGGTCGACAGTTGTGCCCTCGCGCAGAAAGTGACCGCTGGACAGGTATTGCAGTCCGAAGCTCTGAGCAATCCTCTTGGATATCGTGCCTTTTCCTGATCCTGGTGGACCCATGATTGCAGCACGGAATAACTTTGCCATGTCTACCACCGGGGGGACAAGCAGCAATAGACGGGGCTGTTCAAAGGCAGATGTTTCTGTTTGCGCTTATTTCTCACAGCTGCACGCATGAACGGTCAGCCAAGAAAAATATCTGCACTTTAAAACTCGCTCGCAGTGGATTTACGCGCAGTCTCTCTCTCGCTCTCTCTTTCTCTCTCTCTCTCTCTTCGTCGCTCGCTCTCCTGTTTCTTTAAGAAAAGAGACTTTCCTCCGCGAATGAACGAGCGAGACTCCACAACGCCCTATTTTTCTGCGCGCATCATCTAGAAAAAATGCGGATGGCTGAACACCAGGCGGCGAACTGGTTATTGTAGTTTTTAATGTGGTACAAATTGTAGTCCGTTTGAGAAGAAGTAATGTACAATTAGATAAAGGAGGTTAATTTGATTTATGAGCTATTTAAAAAAATGTGACATCGGTTTGGAATTTAATCTACACTCTAAAATCTGCTGGGTTGTTTTAATTTTTGTTTTGTCATTTGTTATTTGTTTTTTTATCGTTTTTTGTTTGTTTGTTTATTGGTTTGTTTGTTTGTTATTAAATTAAAATATGCCCTGACAAGTGGTTGACTGCTGGTCCAAGCAAAGTTTGAATTTTAGAAACAATAATTTATTTTAACCAAAACATTAGCAATTTAACGGTTATTTTTAAACTTGTTTTAAGCAGTTTAAACGTTGACTTGACCTTTTCCGCTGGAAACAAAAGCATAAAGTTACAGCAATTCGCCACCTTATGGTGGACGAGTGTGTCGCAGACCATTTTTACGTGCTACACTTAAACGTGTCAATCTCAGAAGTTCAGATCGGGCCTGGTGGAAATCATCAGCCACAGGGTCAAACCAACAATCCAACCTGAGTTGGCTCTGCGCAAATTTTACTAAAATAATCCAAACTGTAATATTATTAATAATAATGGTAATATTCTTGGAACGTATTTATTTATTTTTATTGTTTTGGGGCATTATGTGCATTTTGATTTTATTATGTTTAGTGTTTTTATGTCTTATAATATCCATTTTTAGTATGGTCTGATTGTTGACTCTAATTTTAATGTACATGGGCTATGATTTTATCACGTATTGCACTTTGGGCAGCCTTGGCTGGTGGCATTAAGGTGCTTTATAAATAAATAAATGAAATGCAGTTGTTTTTATTTTCACACCTTTTAGAGTGTATTTCTTTCATTTCAAGCACGTTGGCCGAAATAAATAGTAGAACTGCAATCCAAAAATAATATCCAAATCCAATAATATCCAAAACAATCCAAAAATAAACAGGTTTCATACAGATTGTTGGTAGATATTGTTTGAATAATTAGGCTAATACATATTTTACAGCCTATTCATTTTCTTAGTTTATTTTGACAGCATATCTCCAGCAGATCGGTGCTTTCATTCTAGAGTTGACAAACTGATCGTTTTTGCGCTACAGCGGAAGGCGCAAAAGACTCGCTGTCATTTGCGTAGGAATCCCAGTGAGTAGACTTGTTGCGAGCCATAAGGCGGCGGCAGCAGCGTCCCGGAGCTGTCAAACACGGGCTCCGGTCGGCCGTCAGAGGAGAGAGGTGAGCGGACTAATCCATCAGACAAACAAGTCTGGAGATGAACCTTTTTCTGCCCTCCAGAAACTAGTTTTTTCCTCCGCCACCGGAAGCTCGCCAGAACATTTTGCTCATTTTGTCACATGGCTTTCGGTAGAATTCAATAACAACAAAAAATGGCGACACTCACGTTGCTCTGTGTGGTCTTGCTGCGTCATTAAAAATATTCATGTAAACACGGGGACGGAAAGGGGACAGACGCAGGTAAGTGTGCTAAATGTTTGCGACATGTTCGAGGAGAGCGCAACGGAATTAGGGCGAAATGTTTAGATTTGGGTGGAAGAGCGTGCCGTTTGTTTTTGCCCTGAAGAGGGGTGTGAGTGTGTGTGTGCGCGCGCGCGCGTGTGTGTGCAACGTTGGGCGTTAACATTTGGCTGCACAATATTCAACACAAACGTTTCACTTCTTAGCTCGGATCTCAGACAGCATTACTTTAATGTTTTTGTTTGATTTGTGTACATTTTTCATTCTTCATTTGGACAACTTTTTGTGTAGAAACCAAGATGGGGCTCAGCTTCCTTCTTTATTTCACACAAATATGACAGCCGCTGATCTGCAGGCTGTTGCATATCAAATTTTATTCTCTTGTTTACATTGGAGGTTTGCGCAACACGGACGCGCGTTCACCTCGGGGTTCTTCCTGTTTGCGGCGCGCGCAGAGCCATGACAGTGCGTCTGCTGGTTACTTTACTTCTGGCACATGTCGCCTCGCTGCCCGCGTTTGACAACAACAGCTTTTTTTGGCCAGAGCCTTGTGCTGCGGAGCTAATGGAGTTGTTTACATGAAGTGCAGAGGGCGGACTCGGAGAGGAGGAGGAGTCGTTACGTCAGCCAGTGACGCGCACAGACCGCTCCACAGGAGAGAGAGAGCGAGGGGGAGGAGCTCCAGACCTGAACCATAACAAGTCTGACATCACTCAGCCTTGTGGTATGAAAATAATATAAAAGTTTGTCTCAACAGATCCCCAGGAACAAGGATGGAGAAAGAAAAGAAAAGCACCAGTGGACCATTAACAAGCGTCTATGTGCAGCTATGACGGGACAAAATGTTTTATTTTGAAATAAATCAAGAAACCAACTCCAAAATAAAACTTTAGCATTGTTGTCCTCCTCCTAACCAGATTTTCAGTAATTAATAGCACACTGTTTATACTGTTGTTACCTGAATTGACCTTTCGCTGTGCATTTGTATTACCTACTTGTGATTGTTAGGATGTTGCAAACCCAAAATTATTTTGAGCAATTAAAATAAAAAATTATATTTCATATTAAAATATTAATGGTCAGACAAATGAATTCCATGAAACATAGCAGGTAAACATAATGAAATATAGTGGAAGATTCCAGTCTCCATACACAAAAATATAGATTTACTTTCCACCTAATGTTTTAATGTTACATTCAGACTAATCCTTATGGTATAATAAACAAAAGATTGCCCTTTAAAGAACAGAAATTGACCACTAAAACAACAGCTTACTTGAGGATTAACTGACCTGCATGCAAGCGCTAAAGTCTCAGATTTTTTAGCTACTTTTTTCTACTTTTTGCGGGCAAAATTAGACCAGTGAGGATTTTTCTGTAGACATAAATTTCTTTTTCTCCCCCTGCTTTATTATTTTGTTTTCCCTATAATTGTATCTCCTTTTAAAACTACGAATGTCCTTTAATTTATTCAAATTAGGCATTTTTGAATTGAATGACTTCATGATTGCACTCATTTTGCTACAAATGGTGAGAAATTACATCATCTCCATGCAACTTGTTGACCCTCCGTTTGAACACCAAGAGTCGATGGCAGATGGAGTGAATCTGCAGTCTGCTAGATTTGACTGGCTGCCCTGGTTCAGTTATCACAGTGCTGATGCTGTCCCCATCGAAGGTACAGTACTGTGATAACTGAAGGATGGCTGCCACCTTGACGCTGATGCAGAGGTCAGCTGACCAGAGGGCTGATGAACAAACGGGAGACGCAAGTGTGTTAGTAAGTCGTCGTTTTCCAGTGCAGAATAAAGGTTTCAACTAGACGTTGAGTCCGTGTGTTTTTATTTACAACACGAAATCAGCTTAATCTTTTATGAAATGATTAGATTTGTTATTGTAAAAGCCTACATTTGAGTGTTGCAAGGAAAAAAGTTAGCCATATAGATTATAAATGTAACATTTTTTAAATATATATATACACCAGAGAGAGAGAGAGAGAAACTGCTGGCCCACAACCTCCGTAAGTTTACTTAGATTAGAAAATGTTAACTTGAGTTTGTTTCTCATATAAAAAGAGAAGCAGCTGTAAATTTTAAAGCAAGTTTTCACACAAACTCACTTTTTTTTCATTTGTTATGATGGTTTGTTAAAAAAATAGCTAAAATAGAGTAAAACATCTGTGTCATATATGAGTTAACTATAAAAATAAAACCAATATGATTAAATAAATTTACAAGCAAACCCTCTCCACATAAAGGTACGGGTGTAGTTTTGACTTTAGGAGTGGGGGGTCTTAACTGGCATGAGGATCGGTGTGTGTGTGTGTGTGTGTGTGGTGGTGGGGGGGGGTCTTTACACAGCCTAGAGGCTCTTTTATGCAATGTCAGGAATGCAAAATTGTAAAGTACACAGGTGACAGTAAAACAAAAACTAATACTTTCAATTAGACTTTGTTTTTCACCTTGTTAGTCATTTATATTCCTACTCATTATCATTTTACACTTATTTTTTGAATATCTGATCAATAGAGGTCATTTACATCAGATTCTAGCTGAACTCTTATTGCTCAACCAGTCTATTTAATACAGCATAATATTGTTTTGGATGGTAAGAAGTGCAGGGGACAAAAATCCCCCCCCCCCCCCCAATCCCACCCACCAAAAAATTACGCCCATGAACAAATGCCATCCTGCTTTGTTCAGCCGATTAGTTTTAGAGGATAAATTGTAACACAATAAAAATTCAAAATAAGATCACTACAACACAACATAATTAAACTAAGGAGAAAAATCTGATGATTTTGGTGACGTGATCCAAAATAAATGTCCTAAAGTTGTTCTAAATTCTTGTCACCGGGGGGAGCTACCGGTTTACTTTTGGTGCTGTTTGCTGATTCCTTTCCCACATTGATCTTCATATGGTTCAAATGCAGCTTGATATGTCACTTTTCTGTTGAACAGGATTTGTGTCAACTATCCCAACAAAACCAGTCCTGTCTAAACAGAAACACAGTCCCCTGCATTCTCTTGTTTCAGTATAAATGAAAAGCTGTTTTGCATGAGTTGTGTGATCAGCCATCTGTTAGCAAGTCGTTCTGGTGTCTTAATGGTGTTTTATCTGTGGTGTGTGAATGTGTTGGGATTCAGAACTTGTTTCTGACTCATGTTCATGAACATCAGGTCACTTTGCACTTGACATTTGTGTACACACACACACACACACACACACACACACACACACACACACACACACACAGCTGATAAGCTGTGGAAATCCCCTCAAGAGTCACAAATCATGTTTTGATGTCTTCTCGCTCTAACCCCGGCCTGCTCGTTTCACCTTTATTCATGTTTTTCTCTCTCGGTCATGATAACAAATATTTTGTGGTTGGGTCTTTAGGTCTTGTAGCATAAAATATAAAAGCTGAGTGTATTCACACACTCAGAAGAAGTCATTCTCCAAATGAGGGCCAGCACATGTGAGCCTTCTTAGACTACTGTTTCAAAAAATGCTCACTGCCTCTGGTTGTTTGGCGATTTTCCTCTTCACACTTCCCTTTAAGCAAGGCAGCGAGTGTGGGCAAACCCCTGAAGCATCTAATGTCTTTTAAGGAACTTTCAGGCCCTCCTCTTTCCATTACAGTGAAAAAGACTTTTATTTTGTTAACTTGTATCCATTGCTGCTGGAGCAGGGACTAAGTGACTCGTGTGTTCAGAGATATTTAGGCTACTTGCAGCTCCAGCATGAGAACATGAGACTAAATCAGAAAGAACAAGTCTCACTTTAGTTGACTTTTTAAAATTAAAACTATAACTATTTTGTATATTATCAAAATTTATTTTGGGAAAATTTACAGATTGTTTAAAAAATGTGTTTTCTAGCTAATAAACCTCCTGAAATGTTGTCCATGTTTCTCACTTGAGTTGTAGTTTGTGATCAGTAACCCTCTACAGTGTCTTTAATTTTTAAAAGCATGTGCCGAGATGCAGATTCTGGTGATTTAAAGTCTTACACTGAATATCTGAAGCAGTTTCATTTTCATGATGTGGACTTTGTAGGTCTCAGACTGCGTCCCAGCTGACAACGAGGGAGAGAAGGCGTCAGCAGGGCTAAGACCTTTGACCAATTTATCTACATGTTGGACTTTGTACTTTTTAAGGAAGTTTGACCTATACCAGAATAAAGAAAAATAAAAGTCAACTACTTTTATCAGCACCAATTGAAAGAAATCTTTTATCTTTAGCCTGCTAACAGCAGGGAAAATCCTTGTTTTGATGATGTCATCATCTTGAAATTTTACTTGGTGGCTTTTATTTTTACAACAGGGGGAATCTTTGTTACATCTCTTTGACTGATTCGTTAGAATTTGTTAAATTCCCAACTAAAGACCCAACTTTACCAGGGTGTCTATGTCTTACGTAGTCTGGAAGTTGATCAGATGCGGGGATGGGAGTAGATACTCTGCTGGGGGTGGAGCTGGGTAGGTGGCCTCGGACTTTGTGGGACTCTGCGATGCTGCTTTGGGCCTTGGCTAGGATAGGGTCTCCATGTCCCAGGTGGATTTTGGAACTGGGGTGCCTATTGGGGCCAGTGGGGCAGCTGGCTCCCTTTAGGGTCTAGCCCCCCCAGCCATTCCTCCCCATCCTCAGACATTTTCCTCCTCCTGCTCTTTCACATCACCACACAAACATGCACATAGGGATTTGGAGTGTGGGTAAGTCAGGGGGCGCGGGTGTGGTTCCCATGTCCACAGTCATGGCAGCTTGCGCCCCAATTGTAATTTGCACATTAAACACTTCCACCAACGACATTCCATGCAAATGGACACTTTTAGGGAGTGAGCATATTCAACGGCACCTGGTGGGATCTCTCAGCCTAACCTGAAGTGCCGGTGCCCACTTCCAATTTTAAGTTGCACCTAGACACTCTGTAGGTAAGTGGGGTTGTGTGCTGGCGTCATTTGGTGTAGGCCAGCGTCTGTTGGAATTTAAAACAACCGAAAATACTTCTAATAAAGTTTTGGTATCAGGAGTGGTATTATAGCAGAAGCTCCATCTGTGAGAATAAAGCTGCAAGGCTTGCCTTCGGCATTCAGACATCAATTCTGATTGCTTCACAGCTGGACAGGACACAGAAAAAATAAATAAAAGAATTTGTTCAATTCCAGCAAATTCAATAGAAATTTTGGATCAAGAAAGTACCTCTGTTAGTCCTAGTCTTATAAAAACGGTGTTTAAACAAAAGGCAATGCTGGAACACATTTAGAAAGTTTACAGTATAAGGAAATATGCTAAATCAAAGCTGCAACAAGGCAGAAAATGTGATTTATGGCCTAGATTTGTGCAGCACATTCTTAGGGCCCCACAACCCTCCAAGGTGCTTTACAACACAATTAGTCATTCATCCATTCACACACTGATGATGAGCTTCATTGTAGCCACAGCTGCCCTGGGGCGAACTGACGGAGGTGAGGCTTGCTGATCACAGGCACCACCGGTCCCTCCAACCACCATCAGCAGGCAAGGAGGATTAAGTGTCTTGCCCAAAGACACAACAGCAGTATTCTGTAGCGGGAGGCGGGATAAAACCTTCAACCTTCCTACAACCTACTCTACCTCATGAGGCACTGCTGCCCCAGTGAAGAAAAGGTGAAGATTTCATCATGTCAGATTCAAGAACAAAATCGGCAGATAGCAGAGACAAAATCCTGAGAAAACTTTTTTTTATCGGCCACCTGTAGAAAGTCAGCAATCCTGAGTGCACAAAAACCGAGTCCATCATAAAGTTGTCAATTACAGGTGAAACGCAAACAATAACCCACTGTGCAAAGACCTAGTTTGGATGACCTACAGACGTGGTCTAGACCAACGGACTCAATATAGACATGATCTGCACGTCTATGCGATGTTGACTGTTTACAGGGAAGAATATGCTGCAAAAGTCTATTTATTTCAGCTTAGTCTGAGAGACCAGTTAAAGGCTCGGGAACCCTTTGCAAGGGGGTTGGATCAATTAGCTGATTGGAGTGTGACACTTTGAGTCTAGAATATTGAACCTTTTCACAATATTCTAATTGTCTGAGATTTTCATAAGCTGTAAACCATAATCATCACAAGTATAACAGATGAGTCTGTTTCATATATTAGTTTCACCTTTTCAGCTGAATTACTAAAATAAATTAACTTTTGCACCAGATTTTCATTTTTCGAGTTTCACCTTTGTTTATTACACAAGCAGTCTTTTTATTTTATATCAACACCCTTCTTCATGTAAAACATATTTATTTTTTGCTGTTCTGGATTATTAGCATCAATATTGAATAAAGATTAGAAAAAACATTTTGGGTTGCTAATTTTTCTAATATTCTAATATATAATATTTAATAAGAAGTGTTTAATTATTAAATGTATTTCTCTTTTTCCACCCTTGTGGAAGTGTTTTGCATTAAGGTTGGATAAATTCATTAAAAACTATAATTGTAGACCATGAACAGTGTGGATTTAGAACCAAACATTCAACAGCAAAGGCAAAAATGTATTTAACTGGTAAAATATCAAGAGTAATTTACAATAAAACTATTTAATCAGTGTTTTTATTAACTTAAAGAAAGCATTTGATGTCATTGATCACTCAAGGTTATTTCAGATATTCTATCAGAATGGATTAAGAGGTGTTGCTCATCAATGGGTTAAATGTTATCTTGAAAATAGAAAACAATTTGTTCAGATTCATGATACTAAATCAGAAACAAGTGATATCAGTTATGGAGTACCACAAGGGTCAGTCCTTGGACGTAAACAGTTCATATTGTTTATCAATGACATTATAAATGTATCCAAACTGCTTGGTACTCTTCTGCTTGCAGATGATACTACATTGTTTTACTAAGGATCAAATATACATGAAGTAACTCAAGTGATAAATAGTGAACTGATTAAAGTAAAAAATGGGTTGATGTAAACAGACTGACACTGAACCTGAACAAAACAAACATTATATTGTTTAATATCAAGAAAGCAGTGATCTATCTTTCCATTAGGAATGGAAATGTATCTGGAGTCGGTTTCTGGAACAAACTGGAATTCGAAATAAAAGAAGTAAAATCAATTATAATGTTTAAAAAAGTCTTTTAAAAATAGTATAAGAAATGCTCACGTGGGCAATGACAGCATGACCTGGAGTGGTGTGATTGGGAGGAACGGCCCGCCTGATCTAAACTCGAGTGGTGTTTTGTTATTGGACTTCTGTATAAGCCGCACTTTGGCCACAACGAACACCATGTTCGAATATAAGGATGCCCATCGGTACACTTGGTACCAGGGCAGCCTAATGGGCCATTCCCATCTGTACCGGGTCGGCCCGGGCCGGGTAGCCCCAGTCGGCCCCAGCCTGGCCCAGTTGATTCCACACATCCTTGTCTTAAGCCCATGTGGGCTGATTCTACCCACCAATCAGAGGCTTGCTCTAATGGAAGGTGTGAATTTGCTGTCAGCAGTGGGTGTGTTGGCCCTGGTCGGCCTGAAGCAGACCCCCTCGAGAAGAGGGCTGAGAATGAGCCTTGGTTGGCCCGGAAAAATACCAGGCCACCCAGATATGTAAACAACCTACGCTACCCGGCCCGGGCCGACCCGGTACAGATGGGAATGGCCCATATGTCGCAGGTCGATGATTGACTTTGTAGTCGTATCATCTGACCTGCGGCCGTATGTTTTGGACACCCAAGTGAAGAGAGGAGCGAAGCTGTCAACTGATCACCACCTGGTGGTGAATTGGATCAGATGGCAGGGGAAGATACCGCGTAGACCTGGCAGACCCAAACGCATAGTGAGGGTCTGCTGGGAACGCTTGGCAGAAGAACCTGTCAAGACGGTGTAGCGTGATGAAGGTTCTCTGATTTGTGGCAAAGGTCACATTTGCCCAGCTGGGTCAAACAGTACTTTTGAATCCACAGATTAACCCAAGGAGCCACGATGTCTGCTCAAGATCATAACATCATATCTGCTGTTCCGTCCAGAAGGACACTTCAAGTCACGATGATAATAATTAGATAATAATTAATAAACTCATTGATTTTATTACTGTTTAATATAATCATCATAACATGATCACTTGGTTCAATATAAAGGTATTTTAATTACATCAAATGGATTATTATGCTTTGGGTATAATAATAATAATTATTATAATGATTAAAGATGTGTTTAGCAACAAGGTCAAGTTCACCCTATTCAGTTAACACAGAGTTCAGACAAACAATAACTGCATCACATGTTTTTGACGCATGAGCAAGCTTTCTTCCGAAGGGAGTGGGAGTGGTCCTGAGAGCTTTTGGTAAAAACTAACCATCACAGATTCAAGTCCAGTTCTTGAACCAACACCACGAGGAAAGGGGAACGGCCGTCTCCTAACCTCCACCTGCTGTTCTAGTCACGCCGACCAGAATAGCAAAAGAATAAACGTAACTGTAAACCAGCTAACGAAGACTCTACCAGAGTCATTGATTTCTGAAGTTAAGTTAAAGACGAGAATGTTCATCTGCCAAACGCTTCATACACCGTGTACCGAGGACAACTCTGGACAAGACGATCGGACACTTGCGTCTCCTCTACCAGCCGGGGTGTCATCTTGGATGAATCACCATCCTCCTGATCTCCGGATCCACAAGAGGGTCCTGTTTGGGTGAGGTAGAACACGAGGATGCGTTTGATGCTGTTTCTCTCAAAATAACTCAGTTATCCGCAAAACATCATTTCCACCCAGAACGCTTTCATTCTCTCTGAAAGAAACCTTCTGAGAACTTCATTCATGCATCCAAAACTCACCATTCTCATTTTAGCTCCATTCAGTCACAGGTTTGCTTTTAAACAAGTTTAATATCAAAACTGTTAAAGATTGGCATTAAAATTGCCATCCATGAATTGTCATTTTATAATTGTCGTTTAAAATCTTTCCAGTTTAAAATTGTTAGTAATAAAATTTCTTCATTTTTAAACTTGCCTTATTGAAACGAAACACAGAAAAGGTTGATATTTCTGGTTATTTGAAAGCAAAAGATCCTAGCTTCTGATTTAAAATAACTTTTGCTATTAAATTTAATTATCTAAGTTAAACATTAATCTTTGGATTAAAATTAGATCAAACAGGTTGATGTATGAACTTAGATCGATATATAAGTATCCGGGATATTTATATATGATCTAAGCCTCATAGGTTAATCTGATTGGTCATTTTCGGAATCTCCACTGAATAGCAACAGGGTGATTCCAGTATGCAGATTTAACTCTACAACGGTCTTCAACTCCCACCTCTGGCAGAGCTTTGACCGTGTCCCGAGAGCAGTGGGGGACATCGACTCCAAGTGGGCCTTGTTCCACTCTGCGATTGTTGAGGTGGCTGTTGCTAGCTGTGGTCGCAAGGTGGACGATGCCAGTCGTGGTGGCAACCCCTGTACCCGCTGTGGACACCAGAGGTTCGGGGAGCCGTCAGGCTGAAGAAGGAGGCCTACAGGGCGTGGCTGGTCTGTGGGTCTCCGGAGGCAGCAGACAGGTACTGGGGCAGCCAAGCGGGGTGCAGCAGTGGCATTGCCTAGACAAAATCTCGGGCGTGGGAGGAGTTTGGTTAGGCCATGGAGAAAGACTATCGATTGGCCCCAAAGAGGTTCTGGCAAACTGTCCGGCGCCTCAGGAGAGGGAGGCAGCAACTCGCTCACACTGCTTACAGTGGGGATGGGGAGCTGCTGACATGAAATGGGGCTATAGTCGGACGGTGGAAGGAATATTTTGAGGAGCTCCTCAATCCCACCTACGCACATTCCGAGGAGCCAGAGCCAGGAGACCTGAGGATGGACTGTCCAATCTCTGGGGCAAGTTGCTGAGTCAAACAACTACACAGCGGCGGAACCCCGGGGGTGGATGAGATTCGTCCTGGGTATCTCAAGGGTATGAATGTGGTAGGGCTGTCGTGGTTGACACGTCTCTGCAACATTGCGTGGTCATCGGGGACATTTCGTGTGGAGTGGCAAACTGGGGTGGTGGTCCCCATCTTTAAGAAGGGTGACTGGAGGGTGTGTTCCAACTATAGGGGGATCACACTTCTCAGCCTCCCTGGAAAGGTCTACTCCAAGGTACTGAAGAGGAGGGTCCGATCGATAGTTGAATCTCAGATTGAGAAGGAGCAATGTGGTTTTCGTCCTGGCCGTTGAACTGTGGACCAGCTCTATACCCTTGCAACGGTGATTGAGGGGGCATGGGAGTTTGCCCAACCAATCCACATGTGTTTTGTGGATTTGGAGAAGGCTTATGACCGTGTCCCCAGGGGCACCCTGTGGGGGACGCTCCAGGAGTATGGGGTGGGTGGCTTTCTGTTAAGGGCCATTCAGTCCCTTTACCAGAGGAGCGTGAGTTTGGTCCGCATAGCCGGTAGTAAGTCGGGCCTGTTCCCTGGGAGGGTTGGACTCCGCCAGGGCTGCCCTTTTTACCTTTATGGACAGAATTTCTAGGCACGGCTGTGGTGTGGAGTGTGTCGAGTTTGGAGGCAGGAAAATCTCGTCTCTGCTTTTTATGGATGATGTGGTCCTCCTAGCTTCATCCAGCTCTGACCGTCAGCTCTTGCTGGGTGGGTTCACGGCCGAGTGTGAAGCGGCTGGGATGAGGATCAGCACCTCCAAATCTGAGACCATGGTTCTCGACCGGAAAAGGGTGGCTTGCCAACTCCGGGTCGGGAGAGAGGTCCTGCCTCAAGTGGAAAAGTTTAAGTATCTCGGGGTCTTGTTCACGAGTGAGGGTAGGAGGGATCGGGAGATCGACAGGCAGATTGGTTCAGTGTCTGCAGTGATGCGGACGCTGAGCCGATCTGTTGTGTTGAAGAGGGAGCTGAGCCAGAAAGCCAGGCTCTCGATTTACCGGTTGATCTACGTCCCAATCCTCACCTATGGTCATGAGCGACCGAAAGAACGAGATTGCGGATACAAGCGGCCGGAATGAGTTTCCTCTGTAGGGTGGCCGGGCTCAGCCTTAGAGATAGGGTGAGGAGCTCGGACATTCAGGAGGGACTCGGAGAAAAACCGCTGCTCCTCCGGATCAAAAGGAGTCAGTTGAGGTTGTTTGGGTATCTGCTCAGGATGCCTCTTGGACACCTCTCTGGGAAGGTGTTTCTGGCATGCCCTGCTGGCTGGAGGCCCCCGGGTCAACCCAGGACACGTTGGAGAGGTTACATCTCCAATCTGGTCTGGGAACGCCTTGGGGTCCTGCCGGAGGAACTGGTGGAGGTGGCCGGGGAGAGGACGGTCTGGAGCTCCCTAGTTGGGATGCTGCCCCTGCGACCTGGACCCGGATAAGCGGAGGACGATGACGACATCGTATGATAACAAAGTATATAGATTAATCTGGGATGTATTTTTTCTTCAATTTCTCCTGATTTCTTGAAATGCAATTTGATTATGTTATATGGTGCTACAATGAAACAGCAAAATTAAGTATTTACTTGTTAAACTTTTGGTATGCTGCTATAGGCAGCTGACTCTTTAACAAAGTTTATTTTATTATTATGATTTATTTACTTGTGTGAGTGGGACAGACTATATTGAAGATTTTCTTCTGTCTGCTCCTTTTCATTTAAGTCTTACAAGTTGTATTATTTTGTGGTAAATAATTTTATTTTAAAACGAATGAAATAAATAAATTGAAATTGAAATTAAATTAATTTCAAAGAGTAAAAGAAACCAAGTTTTTAGGAATCATGTTCGAAGAGGATTTTACTTGGAAGTCACATATAAGTTATATAAAGGGGAAAATTGCCAAAGTCATACCAATATTATATAAGGTCAAGTTTCCACTGAATAGTTCTGGATCAATGTATACTTATTGTGTAGAAATCTGGGGAGCCAAGTACAAACCACAACCTTTGTTTATTCTAGAGCAATCAGAAAATTAGACAGTGGTTGAAAATGATTATGTGAATGTCTGTCCTGCATGGACAAGTGGGTTCAGATAAAGGGTGGATGGGTGGAATATTTTTTAACGCAAAGAAACACATTTCTGGTTTCTGGTCAGGTCCCTGCTTACTTTAATAACGCTGTAATCCACCCCGCTTCTTAAAAAAACGAGTCTTGACCCTTCTCTCCATAGCAGCTTCAGACCCATCTCTAAACTTCCGTTCCTCTCCAAGATCTTGGAAAAGGTTGAGGCAAAAAACTCAAAGCTGCTCTTAATGAACATAACATCTATGATTCCATTTAAGTTTTTGTAGAGCTCATTCTACTGAAACAGCTCTTCTTAGGGTCTCTAATGGCCTTCTGACTCACAGTCATGCAGGGAACTGTTCTGCTCTGGTTCTGCTGGACCTGAGTGCAGCCTTTGACACTGTTGACTATCACCTGCTACTGGAGAGGCTGAGAGACTGGGTAGACCTATCAGAAACTGCCCTGGAGTGGTTCTCCTCTTATCTTTCTCAGCGCTCCTTTTCTGTGGCCATCTCCAATTTTATGTCCTTCACCACCTCTCTTATCCATGGTGTCCCACAGGGTTCTGTGCTGGGGCCTCTGCTCTTCCTCCTCTATCTGCTTCCTCTTCAGCACATCCTGAGCTCCTTCAAAGGAATCTCCTACCATCTTTACGCAGATGACATCCAACTGTACATCTCCTTTAAGCCCCATGAGATATCTAAGCTGCAGCTGTTACACACCTGCTTAGACTCTATCAAAACCTGGATAGCTGGGAGCTTTCTTCAGCTGAATGAAGATAAGACTGAGATCCTCATTTGTGCCCCAGACAAGCTGGTTCCCAAAGTCAGAGACTCTCTTGGTCAGCTTGCTTCTCACACCAAACCTTCTGTCAGGAATCTTGGCGTGACCTTTGACCCAGCTCTCACCCTGGATTCTCATGTCAGTTCCCTTGTTTGCTCTTCCTTCTTCCATCTTAGGAACATTGCTAAGCTGAGTCCCATTCTGTCCCGCTCTGAACTTGAGACCGTTATCCACACCTTCATCTCCTCATGCTTAGACTACAGCAACTCTCTTTTTACTTGTCTGAGCAAAACATCCTTGGACCCTCTACAGGTGGTTCAGAATGCCTGTGCTCGGCTTCTGACCAAGTCCTCCAAAAACACACACATCACCCTGCTTCTCCTCCAGCTTCACTGGCTGCCAGTCAACTTCAGGGCTCATTTCAAAATCCTGGTTCTGGTCTATAGGGCCTTACATGGGCAAGCACCATCTTGCATTGGTGATCTTCTTAGTCCCTACACACCCAGCAGGTCCCTGAGGTCCAGTGACCAAAGCCTACTGATTGTGCAGCACACCAGGCTAAAGACCAAAGGTGACAGATCATTTGCTGCTGTGGCCCCCAGACTCTGGAACTCTTTCCCCCTGAGCCTGAGATCAGTGGACTCAGTGGTCTCCCTTAAAAATCAGCTGAAAACTCACTTGTTCAGGCTGGCTTTTGTATGACCTTCATTACCCTCTCCTTGTTCTGCTCTCCCTGCCTATTCCACCTTCCTCAGGATCCACTGATTTCCCTCTTTCCTATTCACTCTCTCTCTTTCTCTTCATTTTTATTCACAATTGTCTATTTTTTTTGCTAATTTTAAATATATTTGTAATCATTTTCTAAATTCTTTTTTATATTTTTACATTTTTTGTTTTTGTGAAGCGCCTCGTGATTTTTATTTTGAGAGGTACTATAGAAAAGATACTTCTTCTTCTTCTTCTTCTTCTTCTTCTTCTTCTTCTTCTTCTTCTTCTTCTTCATTTCTTTGTTTTATTCGTTTTTAATTGGCAAGTTAAACTCCACCCGGTTCCGTTTTATTCCTCACCAAGGTGAAAGGTCGAGGTATAAGAAAACAAGAAGTAGAGAAACAAAACAGCACTACTTTTACATAACAAATTGCACCAATGCGTCACCGTGATGGATAGCCGTCTCAGCCAATCAGCCGCTGAGATTTGCAGCCAGCGTTCGCGTTGTTTTCGGGAAAGGGGCGTGAGTTGTCAGGAAGAGTCAAGCAGCGAGAGGAAATGGTTCCGTGTCTCCGTTCCTGGTGTTTCTCATCTAAATACGGTTAATTTCACAGTCGTTTTGACTACCGTATGCTTGTCTTAGTGAGATTTGGATTTATGAAAACGACTAAAGACACTTTGAAGGGGCACAGAGACGCCTTGATCGACTGAAACGTCTAATGCTCTAAAAAGGAAGTAACTTGCCAGCTGTCTGGCTTGTTTGGTAAGTAAATATTCATGTAATAAATGTTTATATCGAAAACAGCTCGGGTTTTCAGTCAGATGTAAACAAAGACTCACGCGTTTGTTATTCTCATGTTGCTGATACATTTTGAGCTACTTCGTAGTTTTAACACCGAGTGGCTAACAAGCTAACGTTAGCCGACGTGTCAAGACTCTCCTTGCGTGGATGTGCGGGTCTTACTTTAACCCTTTTCCCAAAATATCAACCACTGTCTGTGTGTTCCGTCGGGAGAATGCGATGTATTTTATTTGTAATATTACTTAATTCAAGTGTCAATAAGGATGTTCAGATTTTTATTTACTCTTTGAGATGGCATGTGGAAAATGAAAGTAGACAATAACAGCGCCTATAGAAAAGCAAAACCATGAAGTCAGACCAGTTGACAATATGGCATACCACCCCTAGCAATATTAAATTAGTTTGTTTTATTTCCATTTAAGAGAATAGGGAAATTATTAAAGCGGTTGTTGTGTTTTTGTTTGTGTGTAAATGCTTGTGCTAATCTACTGTTTGTATGTCAGCTCTGTAATCAGAAATGTAAAAGGTTTATTTGATTTATTACTTAATAACTGATTGTTAATTACCTAAACTGGTAATTATTCTTTTTGTTACAGGATTTTATAAAAAACAACAACAACATTTATGTTTCATCTTTTACATGCACCATAAATGTGATCGGAGGCAGACAACATGTTCTAAACTGTTAATTTTAGGCGGATAGGAGCTCTTTGCTTACCTTTTGTTATCACTTTGATATTCAACATAAAAGGAGAGAAATTATCTCTGACCTTTTCATGTATTAACCAGGTTGCCTCTGTCCAGTTATCGCCTCTGCATTTATTTTTTACACCCAAGTTTTGTGTGTGTGTGGTTTTGCAGTTTTCACATATTGACACACATTGCTCCTTATTTTGATGCAATCGGACAAACTGTTACGAACAAAAGTTTTTTAACCTTTTGTAAAAGTTCGTAAAAACAGTCGAATGAACATTACCCACTGAAATGCCTCAATCATAACACAAAGTCCCATTAGTCATCGTCACACACTAGTGAAATGACATCGCTGCATTTGCCCCATCCCTCGTTGGGAGCAATGAACTGCAGCAGTGGCTGTGCTCAGAAACTATTTGGTGGTTTAATCCCTCAATCCAACCCCTTAATGTTGAGCGTCAAGCAGGGACATGGTTCCATTTTTAAAGTCACTGGTATGACCCAATTGGGATTTTAACCTCAAATCTCCCAGTCCCAGGGCAGACACTCATACCACTAGGCCAGTGAGAAGGTAAATACTTCTAATTTAAACTTTATGAGAACTTCCTAGTGGTTTTCTGTTTTACTTCACTACTGTACAATGTCAAAGTGTTGCTGAATTAGTAACATTTTTGTACTGTTTGATTCTCTTTTAAAACTGACATTTGATCAAATCAATCTCAAGTATGAACTAATCAGATCAAAGCATTAGAAACTTGCTTGAGAGTTCGATAAGAAGAACAGAAACATCTGTATAATTTTTCTGTTCATAATGCAAATCACAGTTTCCTTGTGAGTTTGTTTTAAACACCAGTAAAACATAAGCACAGCAAACATCTAACAAATGGGTGTATTACCTTGTTAGACAGCTTAGCTTTATCACATTGTACACAATGAGGCTGTTTCTGGTGTAAGATTGGTAGTTTAAATATTTGTTAATATTTTAGTTATTGACTTTTCAATGAGTTATAATTTGACTTGCGAATACCACAAACATTTGAGATTTGGGTTATTTTGTACAAAAAGGAAGATCTGACCAGTCAGTGGCCATACTTTACTAATCAAGCTAGCTGTTGTTAACGTGTGATTGGTAAATTTCTGATATGAAAAGGGTAAAAACCAAAAACAAAGTGTTGATTTTGAATCTTAGATTATCTTTAGGAAAAATGGTCACACAAGGACATCTGCATGCTAAAACAAATCATGAGGTGTAGAATGGCAGTTAATGATTTTACTTTAAAATATTAATCGACATTTAATCATTTCAAATGTAAATGTACTAAAGTTAGCCAAAGGCTCTTTTTCATCAACAGGCCTGTTTGCAGCATCTAAAGGATTTGTTTTTGCTATTGTAACCTTTGTAGAGGTCGGCCGACATATCGAGCCGCTATATTCAACTTTTTCTATATCGGCCATTGGCTGAAATTATTTTTAAAAGAAGCCGATAAAAAATAAATAAATAAAAACCAGGCACCTGTGTGGCCAACTACCACCACTACTAGAATGACGAAAGGACCCAAAGGACCCCAACACTGTTTTTTTTATATTTTGTCAATAAATATTAAGAGATTTATTGACTTATTTTATTTATATTGCACACAGTGAGTGTACAGTTATCTTTCAAAATCAGTGCGCTGCTAAAACGTGTGTGTGTGTGCGTGTGCATGTGTGTGTGTGTGTGTGTGTGTGTGTGCATTTCGGCCTTAATAATCGGCTTTAGATATTGGCCATTGGTAGGGCTGCAACAACGAATTGATAAATTCGATGAAAATCGATTACTAAAAGCGTTGGCAACGAATTGCGTCATCGATTCGTTGTGTCGCACAACTCTTCCAAAAGCGCCCCCCCCCCCCTTCCCGCCCGCCGTTGCGCGCAGACCAGAGCAAGTCAGATCAGCACGAGGGAGAGCCGGCAGATCAGCGCGAGGGAGAGCCGCAGATCAGCGTGAGGGAGAGCCGGTACCGGCAGATCAGCGTGAGGGAGAGCCGGCAGACTTGCGCTGCTGCGAACTGGTTCCGCATTGTCGCGCAGCGATCCAGGCAGCTGCTTCCAGCGCACGGTCCATTCTCAAAGTGGCGCAACCAAAAAACTATAATTAGCACACGATCGTTCATGTCCGCACATGTTCTCTATTTTCTGTCTTATTTGTGCCTGAAGCTCGCTACTGCGGAGCTCATCACCTGTGCTGCGGTGATTTCACCTCACGCAGCATCGAAAACGCGCTCTGCGCTTTTCGGTCAGGAGATCCCTTTGATCTGCTCAAAAGTAACTGATGAGGTGAAAAGGTAAGAATCCAGGCAACAGATTTTCTGGAGAATTATGAGGAGATGCAGGAAGATGAGAGACAGACAGGACAGGAAAATAGTTAAATAAAAACAAGAAAACAAAACAAAGTGTTGAAAAGTCAAATGTACGTAGATTTATCTCCACGACACGTTTTTACCAGTATAAAACAATAAGTTATACACATGTCATATTTATACATCTGATACAATTCAGATCACCTTCAAAACTCAGTCACACACCCAGGGCCGTTTCAAGACATTTTGGGGGCCAAGGCAAAATGCCCCCCCCCCCATAACTGGGCTCCCCAGAAGCCTCTGTGTAATTCATGCCCTCTCCAGTAGTGTTAGTTATATGGTGTTTATAAAAGCCCCTCAGACATTACTGACATGTTCTAATATTATCAGATGAAACACTAAATTATCAGACGTGCTGTCTCATCTGCTGCTTTTCTAAACTTGCAAAAAGTAACAAAACCATTTGAAAGCCACTATTTGTGGATTCTCTGAAAGTTTCCATGGAGTGTGTGACAACTTATTTTTTCATTGATCCTATCGTCTAATCTCACAGCTGAAACAAGCATCCTTAATAATCTGCACAGGAAGCGTACCGATGCTGTAGTAAAACAAAAGGTATAATAATTTATTATTAATAAAACCTTGTTGCAGCACTAAAGCAGAAAAATGAGATTTTGCAGTAAATATGCTAAATATTTACATATGAATTGTTTTAGAGCCCTTTTATTGGCAGAATCTGATATTAATTTAGTTCTTACAAAAAATGGGTCCCAACATGGTTTGTGTGGCGTTGCCATAGTGTGACGTCATAGGCACAGATCCCCTGTCCTCTTGTTTGGAAATGGAAATATGGTCACCCTATATTAAACAAACTGTCCACCCGGGCTTTTGCGCTGCACAGAGACGCTTCGCTGCCTACGACTGAATGTCAGTTGAGAGTCAGTCTCATGCAGACTGACCAATGAAGAGAGGGCCTCAAGTTAAGACCCTCTCCTCATTGGTCAGTCCACACGAGGTGGGTCAAAGGTTACTCTGGGCGGGTTACGTGTTGTCAGGCATTCAAGTATTGAGTATATTTACTGCATATTACAGTAAAATATTCTGTATGTGACCACATTATGGTGATCCTTGGGTCGTGATGATGGAGCCCTTGAATATTGTTGCCCAGGGTACAACAAAGTGTTAATCTGGCCCTGGTTCCGCCGTCACATTCCCGCAGAAACTGGTTGATCACACCGGGGCCAGACTACTAGCATGTGGTTTTACAACCACAATGTCCTCAGAAGCAAAAACGCTTTTAAAAGGGAGGGAGGAGTCCTAACTGTTGCTGCAGGCGTGTTGTGTGAGAGTGCAGTTATATACTGGTTAATATATTTTTGGGTTCAGTTGCTTTCATGTGGCCTAATGTGAGTCTATTTGGGATCATTGGAATGATCAGCAGCATTTCTTGATGTGACTTTATGGCAGTTGCCCAGGGCATCATCGCAAGGAGGATGGCATTCATTTACTTTTGTTTTATTTGGTATTTTTTCAGTCATTTTTGGAAATGGTGATCAATTTTGATTAATTCACAGCCTATGTTTAATTACATTTAAAATAAATGTCAACAGATGAGATCAAACAAAACAGATGAGAATTGCCCTTAAGCTGTTTAACTTGGACCAAGCATTTTAGGTCACAGATAGATGTAGCTTAGGGTCTCTGTCTATACACCTTATAAGACAATTTAGGTGATGGCATGTTGTTTTTCTGCTATTGAACTGTTTTCTAATAATGTTGTGTTAAATAAAGTGAAGGAAGGAGAGAAATAACGTTTCCCTAGCAGTTTTTAAAAATTTCCCCATGTAATCCGATTAATCGATTAATCGTGTCGAGACCCCATCCGATTAATCGATTATCCAAATAATCGTTTGTTACAGCCCTAGCCATTGGCAAAACAATTCTTTAAAAAACCATATCGGTCGGCCTCTAAACCTTTGGATAATTTTACTGGACCTTCACTGTATGCATGTGTCTTCACTTCCATTTCATGAATACCATCATTGGGTTATGTACTCGGAAATGGCCCGGTAGAGTTGCTGGGTGGTAATAAGCTGCTTGGATGTTAGGGATGTCCCGTTCCGATATCGATATCGGAAGTAATTCGAAACAAATGTATCGGATTATATCAGACTGCATCAAAAATCTCCGATATAAGCAGTCCGTTAAGGTTTACACTTTTGCAACCAATGGTTAAAAAACTTGGGATTTTTTTCATACTTACTGATATTGTAGGGCTGGGCGACATGGCCTAAAATTAATACCAAGATATATTGAGGATTTCACCTCTTACGATAAAAGGACGAGAACTGTACGTATGCGCAGAAACAAAAGTTGTTCACTAGATGGGGATGTCACATATATCACGTTGAGTCACATTTTTACGTGACTCAAGGTGGTACAGCTTATTAAAGGGGCATGAACGTTGCCAACCTACACACATCTTTTCTTTTTTTTATTATCAGATTTATTGACATGGGAAAAATTATCACGATAAGAGTCAGAAATTTCGATAACGATAAATTTTCGATTTATTGCCCAGCCCTATAAAATTGGCTGTTGTTCTCCGATTGAGTAATATTACTTGATCAAGCCTTTCATACATTCCACACTACAAAATAGGTTAAAATGTATGATTTGTGCTGCTATCGTATGGGATTGATATCGGTATTGGTCAATACTGAAGGCTGCAATATCGGTATTGTATCAGAAGTGGAAAAAGTTGTATCGGGATCGGGACATCCCTATTGGTTGTTACTTATTGGGAAATGAAATCGGCAGACACTGGCAAACAGCGGGCATTTGTAAAGCTGGAAGTTGCTGGTGAATTAAAATGGAAGGGAAAGAAAATGAACAGTGTTGATGCTGCTTTAAAGTCAGTTTCTGAACTCCCAACACCATAAAATGCAGTGGAAATCCCTCTGCAGTGCTTTAAAAATGCCACGTTGTGTTCTCTTAATTGGCGCTGTAAAAACTGCTCCTTCTGGTCATTGAACAGCGATTATTTTACATCGCACAGCTGCTCTCCCCATCCCCTGAATGAATGAATCTACTGCATGTTTTGATATCTTCAAATTGTCTTTAATGTTGTTATTTTTGTGGAATTTATTTGAACTTCAATCAAGTTACATAGCTGTCATTTAACTCTCATGAAGGTAAACGACCCCAACATTGGCTTGCTAATGCCCACATTTTCCTTTTCTGAAAATCTAAGCTTGTGGAGAAATTTTACCAAGTAACCTGTTAAAGATCTCGTTAACAAACACCAAATGTAGGAAAGATTTTTTTATTTGTGCCAGCAAAGGTTACAGAAGAGGTACAGAGAAAATGTACTCCGCAAAGGGAGGAGGGAGGTAACCTGGCACATTCAGCTCATGTGAGTCACTGTGATGCTTTTCTCAAGAAATACCCTCCCCAATCCTTTAAAAAAATAATAAACTGACATCTGTAGCACAGCATAGTTTATATATGTCTAAGCTTTGTTATTAGTTTAGGCTTGGAGTGAGACAGGTATAAAATAAAAGAAAAACTAAATCTTTCTGACAAAATGGATGTACAACTTTGTCACTCACTGTCGTGCATTATCTAGTTTCTGGTTCCTTAGTGGTTCCTTGTGTTCTGACATCATTGTTTGACACAACTTTCCTGGTGTTATTATGATGAATAGTAGAATTACTGCTCATCTGAGGTTAACTTTGTCTTTGAGCACTAGTGTTTTTATTTCATATGTTTGAGGGGAATTTCTAACTATTGTATGCTAGTCATTTTTTGGTCAGAAAAGTACAACTGGGCCGGGATTATTAACTGATTTATTTCCATCTAGTCACCAGATGTGAATCTGTTTCGGGAGGGGAGAGGGGTGGTCATGTGACAGTAACGGTAAACATCTCAGAAAAGTCAGTGTTTTGTGTGTGTTTATAAATGTATATGTATGTGTAATTATAATATGAGCACATATAGGTTATTGGTCAAAACATACAGAATACTGAAAATGGATATTGTCCCAAATGTTCATATCGGTGCATCCCTGATCTATCTTAATCACATAATTGTTTAATTTCCCCCTGGATAAAGAAACAGCCCCCACATTACTCAACCTTGTTCAATCAAAACATGAAAAGTGCTTCTTTTATGGCAAAGGAACAAAGTCATAAAAATGAATGCAATCTTGGTTCATTCCTACATTCCTCACATGGATCAGTTAAAATGCTTAAAAGAAGGCGCCTCTGCTGCAGAGATCAGATCTGATCTCTGATGAGTCATTGAAAGAAAATGTCTGTGTCATGGACTTCCAGCAAATTGTGAACAGTCAAAGTATCTTTATTTAGACAAATTAAGAGAAGAAGCACATTGATCAATATGTCTGACATTTTAATGTTTTTTTGTTGGACAATGTTTAAACAGGTCTGTAATGTCCGACTGTCCAATGTTTTTGCGCAGGTGCTACATGTATTATTTAAAGGCCTGATCTGACTTTAAAGGGGCAGTATTTGTTCTTGGAAATAATCGGTTTAAGCAAGCTTCACTTGGAAGGCTTGCCCTGCCTCCAACATGCCTCCATCTAAAAGGCTAGGTTATCCAGAGTTATCTCTGTAGTTATGCTGCTATAGGCTTAGACTGCTGGAGGACACACTGACCACTTTCCACACTTGACTACTTTCTTCTACAATCTGCTCTTTAACTGTATGATTTCCCGCTAGTTTAGCTTTTAACTTTATTTTTTCTCCCCAGAAGAAGCTACAATGATGTTCTGCTGAGCTGTAGTGCCCTCATTGTGGGGGCCATCGGCTAGCACACTGTTGCTAACCACTTAAATATTCTCCCTCTCCTGATAATAACATTTTACTGTCTTTGACATTGAATGTGCTACTACTAGTTTACCCGTTTAATAATAGATTCACTAGGATAAATACAATAAAGTTGATCTCTCACCAAATAGAATATTTACTAATAAATCACAATGTAACCATAGAAACACTACTTGGTGTGTGTGTGTCTGCTCTGTCTTCTCGATCCCCAGTGATTTGTGGCGGACGGCTGCTTATACTGAGCCAGGGTCCTCTGGAGGTTTCTTCCTGTTAAAAGGGAGTTTTCCTGTCCACTGTCGCTGCATGCTTGCTTAGTATGAGGATTGTTGTAAAGACTGACTCTAGTCAGTGACTCGATGCAATTTGCTGGGTTCTTTGTATAGGAAACTTTTTCAGATTGGGTTAATGAACTGACCTGTATTGGAATGTTTACTATGTGAAGTGCCTTGAGACAACTCTTGTCCTGATTTGGCGCTATATAAATACACTTGAATATAATTGAATTTAATTGAAAAAAAAAATAAAAATTCAGATGTATGACCCCTTTCTTCAGGCTTTCAATCAATCAGTCAATGAAGTTGATTTATGTAGCATTTTCCACAACCATGAAGGTGACCAAAGTGCTTTACATGACAACATATGACCATAGAGCATGAAAAGAGATAAAGATAAAACCTTAGAATGAAAATCTAATTAAAATACACAAATCATAAAAGCCTAAAAAGAAGAATAAAAGAGCAGATGGCTAACAGAAAATCGCTAATAATAGAATGCCTACTGACATAGTTAAATGTCTTAAGCTTTCATTTGAAAGTAGACAAACCTGTCATCAGATGCAGGTCGCCGGGTAGTTTACTACAGAGTGAAGGAGCCATCTCCCAAAACAAGCAATCGCCCCATTGTTTGTATCTATACCGTGGACGATAAATGGATGGGATGGGATGGATAGATATTCATGCATCCTGGCTTCAATCAATTGTGAAATGCAAATTTAAAAAACTGGCAAAAGTTAAATGACGATTCTCCATTTCTGTTATTTCTTTGTCTCACTTTAATTATCTAGGATCTGAATGTCTTCTTCCTGGATTATGGAGTTCAGCAGGCAACTCTGTATGAAGATGAGGAAAAATGGAAAGCCTCAAATTTCCTTCCAGCCTCCTCCTTCCACTTCAGGCCTGCGGATCCACTTTTATTGTCAAGAAATGAAACCGCTGGAGTTTCCCAAAGGCTCTCGGACTGCAGAGGACCTCTGTTTAAAAGCTGCCAAGAGGTGTGGTAAGTAACTGTAACCTTGGTAAATTTTAGTAATTAAATTTTTACTAAACAAAGAGTTAAGTAGAACAGCTGGAGTTAGTGATGATGATGGGAGTTGTCACCAATAAGGATTTTCCTCCAGCTAACTGAAGGACCTGGATACCAAACTATGAGAAAATCTGTGACTCCAACAACAAAACTAAGGGTCACTACAGGAGCTTTAAGAACAAGTCCCATTTTTTAGGAGATCTTCTAACTTATTTAACGTGGAAATGTGTTGAGCTTCTTTATG
The DNA here is from genome assembly GCF_043380555.1 of Nothobranchius furzeri. NCBI lineage: Eukaryota > Metazoa > Chordata > Actinopteri > Cyprinodontiformes > Nothobranchiidae > Nothobranchius > Nothobranchius furzeri. The sequence goes on from NC_091748.1 coordinate 68,556,587, forward strand.
CTACAGGACCTTTAGACCTTTTACATTTATTTACATGTATTTATTTACCTTTTAGATTTATTTAAATCTTCAACTGGTTGATAAATATAATCACATTGAAATAATGTGGTAGAATGCTTAAAGCTATTGAAAAGTTGATCCTACTTCATTTCTTTTTGGAAGTGTGTAAGAGACCATTGTCTCAACGTAATGATTCTAGCAGTTTGAATGTTGTCTTTTTCTTTCCTCTTTTCCAGGTATCTCACCGTTGTGCTCTAATTTGTTCTGCCTGTATGATGAGGCCGACGGCACATGGTATGCTCCCAGCCATGAGTTCCAGATCACAGAGGAATCGTGTATCAATCTGCACTTTCGCATGAGGTTAGGCTTTTAACTGCTAGTAGCTCAGCATTGTTAGCTAAATTAATTTCTGTTTTGTTGCCATGACGCTTAAAACTTCAGCTGTTTAAATTCTTACTGATTTATAACCACACTCTTCTTTTGTCAGTTACAAAATACCGTAAATCCTCTAATATTAGCCTGTATTTAATTAACTGCCGGGTATCATATTTTGGTCGGAGTTGGCGGAGGTGAATAATGGCCGGTTTTTTATTGTGGCCGGGTGGAATGTGGTAACAAGCAAGTACGGGGGGCGGTTGTGTCACCCGTCTTCACTTTTGATTTGCCAGTGATAGTCCGCGAGGGTAACTTTAACCGTGCAGAGACGAAGGGGAGGTGAAAATTTGATATCAAGTTCAAAGAGAACGTGCTGATTATGCTGCAGAACACTCTGGGGAGCAGTAGCAGGGGTTGTATGAACTAGTCACTAGTCGACTTCACCGCTCTATAGTGACTTTTTATGCCTGTCATCGACTAGTCGCTGTCACGTGATAATGACTGGCAAGATGCAGTCCTCGGAAAAGACAGCAGCCTGCTGTCAGCAGGTGACAAGCTCCTGCGCGTCGGGAGGCAATGCGCTGTGCCAGAGCGTCGGTACTGACACCCGCCGTAAAACGGACATTTAACCAAATTGTGACGTTTACCCTCTTGCAATTTAACCTTCCCCTCACCCCCATCCTAACCTTAACCAGCGTGCGCATGCAAAGCTCTGATTGTTGACGCGCTCCAGACATCTGCGTCCTGAGCACGGCCACAGTAACATTATCAAATCAGGTGTCGCCACCTCAAAAACTAATTTAACACGCGATCGTTCATGTCGGCTCATTTCCTTTTATGTTTTCTGTCTTTTATTTGTGCCTGATGCGTTTTGTGCCTGATGCGTTTTGCTGCTGTGGATCGGATCACCTGTTTTGTCCTCGGTGACGTACCTAACTGATGTGGCCGGCAAGCACTCCGCTGTTTTTGCGGTCGGTAGATCTTTTAGAACTGCAGTTCAAAGGTAACTCAGAAGGTGAATATATTTGAACCCAGGTAGCAGTTTTTCTTTAGGATTGAGAGGAGATGCAGGAAGATAATAAACAGGCAGGACAGAAAAATAGTCAAATAAAAACAAGTTAGTTTTGTACCTGGTGGTTGTAACAAACAGACACCACTGAAGGTAATCAGAAGTGAGGAACAGAAAATGAAATAATTATTTTAATGTTTAGAGCAGCAGGAACTCCAAGAGGCTGCAGGCGCATCAGTGAGTTTGCGGCCGCTGCGCAGGGGGAGGGGGGAGAGGGCTGAAGCATAAACTACCGTTGTTAAAAGAAATGTGTTTAACTTTGAAAATGTGGGCGCAATTTTAATTGTCAAACTCCAGCGAACCATTAGTTCATTTTGCTCAAATAGAAATTGAAGCCTGCCTCTAATTCTGGTCCTCCTTCCAATAAAGGCCTGGAGCTTGATGAGCTTGAGTTAAATACAGGCCCGGGCCTGTATTAGAGGACTTACGGTAGTAAAGAGTCATTTCCGTCTTTTCTTTTCTATGAGCTTCTGAGCAGAACGGTGTCTGCAGCCCTATGGCACAATATCAATCACACGGTTCAGTCAAAGGCAGCCTGAAGTATTTTAGGTTGTTTTTTTCCCCCCATAAGTCATTAGTATTTTAGAAACTCACATCTGTTTTTACTGTTGGTGTTTGCTGAGGTTATGCCTTTAAGTTTGTTTGTTTGCTTCTTGTTTTAGAAATGACTCTCGTTTGTAGGTGCTTGCCATATATTTTATTGGCGTTTAAATCAGTCGTGCTTACAAAAGGTAGCAGATGATGCATGGAAAATGTCTTTTCTAGCCAGATAGAGTTGTAATACTAGCCTGATGTGTGTCACTGGACTGGAGTTTGACATTTTTGCATGAATATTCTCTCAAAACATTAAGATAAAAAAAAATGTCTCATGTTTAATAAGTTTCTCACTACTTGTTAGGTCTGGTCATGGCAGAGAAATCACTAAATTCCTTTTTTTTAGAAGTTTTCTGTAAACCATTTAAAACATAATCTGTGATAAGCTTGAAAGTGTAAAAAAAAATTCAAGTCCAGTAATCATGTTTGTACCTTAGTTGGTCACTTTAATGAGTGCACATGAGTGCTGATGTCTGATGTATTAAAGGGACTTTACGGAGTTTTGAATTCTTATGCTCGCGATTGCCCCCTCAGGCCAAAAGCGTAACGGCAGCTTCAATAGTAGGCTCGTGCACGAGGCGTGCATGCTGTACGTGCACACTCCTTAACGAAAATAACAGCTCAGACAGTCCCGTGTGTGTGTATGGATGTGTGTGTGCGCGCACGCGTGCGTGCGTGTGTGTGTGTGTGTGTGTGTGTGTGGCCCGGAGGACAGAGGACAGGAGAATGTGCAGCTAATTAATTAAATAATTTGGTTCTGTACCTTTCTCTTCAGCACAGCCGACAAAGGTTTAAGATGGGTCAGTCCTCCTGCATGCTCAGATCATTCCCTTCCCTTGCTTGAAAAATTGTCCCAAAATGAAAGTTGAACCCACATCTTTTTATCTGTGAATTCAATGCCGTTCGGCGAGTCTGAAATAAAAATTTGGGCATCTTACTGTAAAAAAATATACCATTAATGTAAAAAAGAAACTAAAAATAAACTATGTTCACATCCAGACTCGAACCCGGGTTTTCTGCACGACAGTCCGACGTCTTACCAGGCGAGCTAAAGCACTAGTGATGTCTTTTGTATCTGTAACATTTATATCCTTGATGATAGCTGAAACAACGTTCAAAGAACAATTCAGAGCGCTGTGCCTGAGCGTGAACGCGCATGAAGCAGCCTGCTCGACCCGAGCATCTCTCTTTTTCTGTGATTTTACAGAAAAACAGGCAATCACAGTAAAAATGCCAGGGCTCATTCTACAGGACCAGGGCATTGCAGGAGAATGTATGAAGAAGAAATTTATTATTTCTATACATGCTTTGGCAGTCAAACTTCCATAATGCCCCTTTAAGGTGCCAACAGATAACCAAACAAGCGGCTTTTCTTTTCACTTCCTAATAATTTTTCTGTCATTTTTGTGTTTGTTTTTTTAGTTCAATTCCTGTTATTGTTAGTAACACATTGTCTTTGTCTCTAAGGTTTTATTTCAGAAACTGGCATGGAACCACAGAGGGAGAGTCACAAGTCTGGAGACACTGCATCAATAAACTCAGAGGGCAAAGCCAGCAGAGGACACCAGAAGGAATACCGCTGCTTGATTGTGGTTCACTGGAATACCTTTTTGCCCAGGTCTGTTGTTGGAAAGTTTAAGTTTAGCCATCAGTTTTTACGAGATCCTTATTTACTGATAGGCATCATTTTCTCATTTTAGCCCCCTTATCAGTAAAAGTAAAATGCTTTGAATATACTGAATCTTTACACCACTGTTAATGCAGTTGCCATTCCATGTTTTTACAGGGTCAGCATGACTTTCAGGCGGGCGTTGTTCCATTGAGGACTTCCCAATCAGAAACGGAGCAACACGAGATTGAGAATGAATGCCTGGGCATGGCTGTGCTTGCCATCACTCACCATGCCATGGTCGTGGATATGCCCCTGACAACTGCTTCCCGTGAATTCAGGTAACACGCACATGCATGTAGAAACATGCACAGCACAGCATCTCTTAAATAATCATTTAACATATTGCAGGCTTCCTAAAGGCCGTTTTATCTGTTTTAATCCCACCAGTTACAAACGCTTCATCCCAGAGTCTCTGAACGCCAACATCAGGCAGCGCAACATCCTCACACGCATTCGGATCAACAATGTGTTCAAGAAGTTCTTAAGTGAATTCAACAGCCGCACAGTCAAAGACAGCAACATCAAGCTCTATGATCTGAAGATCAAATACTTGGCCACTCTGGAGGGGTTAACCAGCAGCCTGGGCAGTGAACTCTTTGAGCCAGTCACTCTCAGTGTAATTCAAGAGGAAGACTTCTGCAACGGAGGTTATTATGGTAAGAAATCAGTGTGCCCTACCTCTAGACTTATAGAATCTTATGTAGTTAATATTTCATGGGTTTGTTTATTCACATCTGCAGCCTTTATTAGCAGTTTCAGTTTGTCGTTTTTACACTGAAACAGCTCTAAGGTCACAAATGTCCTACTGGTTGTAGCCGACTTTCCTCAGTCAAACAAGTCCAATTCCTAGCACTCGGTTCTGAGACCCCCCCTAATCTAAAATGCATCTATTCTGCTTAGGTTCTGATTTCAGTAGGAAAAGAGTATTTAGTATCACTGTGAGGCAGACGAAAGCAGCACTCCCTGCTACCAAACCATTTCTATACTTCCTTCTTTGATGTCTTCTTAGTTGAAATTGGGACCTGATTTGTCAATAATTCCCCCAAAAAGAAGTGTAATCAGATTACTAAAGGCACTTCCGCATCTGGGTCAGTATGGTTGGGGATGGGTGGCGTCAGTCCGGGCTCGTACAGGCAGTTTTTGTTCACATTTTGGTTCACATGGACTTCTCAGTTATGTGGAAATCCCTTAGCATGTGGGTGGCGCAAAAGGTGCGTGAAAAAGTCAGAGGTGTCCTCCATTATAAGATAAACAAAGGCAGGTGTCGTGTTGTTTTGTGAGACACTGAACCACATTATTTTATTCATTCACTTCCTGTTTTCTCACTGATGCTGCTATGCATATCCTTAAAACACTCTGTCCTCCGCTGCTGCGCCTGAAGCTAAAAGTAAACAAAGGCAGCTTTGGTGCTCTCGGCCGTTCCTCCCTGCTCCCTCCTCTCTCTTTCCACTGAGCAGCAGTCTGCTGCCGCGCTGAAGCCAGAGCTCCGTGCTGCAGACAGAGATGTTTACTCCACAGCATCCAGAATGATGATGAATCACGCATGCGGGAAGCCCTCGTTTGCTGATTCTACCCGCCAGTCCGGTGTGAATTTATCCATCTAATTAATTTGTAGTGTCATCTCAGTCCCAATTGGGCCACCGAGGAAAAGGTTTCAAAAGATTCACCTTAGAAAGGAAAATGCACATATTACTGAGATGTGAAACCAAAAAGCTACCCAGCCCATACTGCACTGGCCCAGATGTGGAAGCGGAACAAGACGTTGCTTGTGTACTACTCCTGTTTGCTGTTGACTATTGAGATGGATATTGGTCCAAATTAAACCCCAAACAGGATTAACAGAACAAACACACATAATACAGAATAAAACTGAGTGTGAAACCATCCTTATCCCAGTTTCGCACTGGAAGCATCAAGCGGAGCGGAACGGTTTACTTGCAAACTTCAAAGCAGTCCATATCACATCGGGAGAGTCTTGGCCGCGGTACGGCTTCCTCACTGTGCTCTTTGCTGGACTTGTGAGATTACAAAATCCTTCAAGACTTCTGCCATTCTTCTCGCTTGATTGCGAGATCACAAGATCACACTTCAGGCTGCCTTTGACCAGACACGGTTTGTCTGTGCAATTCACTATTAAACCGAAAAGAAGGAAATCACATTTGATGCCATTTATGATGTTGTTTCTCTGCACTGCCAGGATGAAAGCCATGAAAAACCACACTGCCGCACTTCTGGAACAATACTGGGAGTAAATATGTCATTGGGTCACATGTAAGCTACGTATATATGAAATTGCATCGCTGCAGTACTTTTTTTTTTTTAATTACTGGGGATTTTACACTGAAACAGTGTGTGATTTCCTTTCTAGCCCTATGTTAACTGTGGAAATGGTCTCATACCAGAACCGGCTCGCGGCAATAATAGAACCCGATCCTCTCTTAACGGCATGCCGCTTCTGGGACGCGCCTGAAAATTGCCGCGTCACTGCTGGTTTGAAACACTCAATAGAGTATAACTGATTCTGTTTGAAGCAGTGACGTTCCACTGCTGTTCCGCACCGCTGATGCTTTCGGTGTGAAAACGTTTAGTTGTTTACTCAACGTTGTCAGTTTCTCACAGCAAATGGAGCAGGTCATCTAATTTTTACTAATTTCTTGGATTGCCGAAAGCCGTACCCCCTTTCCAGTCTTTACACGTAATTAATATCTCGGTGTGTTTTAAGCTTAACCCTAACCCTACTTTGCTAGAAGTTTATATAATAAATAACATGTAGATTCTTTAGCGTAATGGTAACCCACTGCTTCCAGGTTACAACAATCAGAGCCAGAATCAGAACACGGAGACAAACAAGGACATGCAGGTGCTTGTCACCGGCACAACTGGCATTTCCTGGAGAAAGAAACCATTAGCAGTAAGTAAAACTTTTGGAATATGACGATTGCTTAATTTTTTAGGATTTATGAATAAATTGCTAGAAACAGACACCTAAATAGATGAAAAGAATAGATGAAGTTTTTCTTATCTGGATAATCAGATTAGCCTTCAATGGAGTATTTGTACCATTACTCTATAATGTAGACTAGCTACATCCAAACTTGTGTCAATGATATGTTAATGAAAGTAATTAAAAGTGGTGTGGTAATTGAAACAGGTGTCTGGCAACTCCAATGAAAAAGTGAAGGCAAAGAAGGTCAAGCAGGCTGGAAAGCAGAAGATTGACAGAAATAAAGACGCAAACGAAGGCTGGCTGGTGTTCTGTGACTTTCATGAGATCATGCACACGGTCATTAAAGAGGCAACGGTCACCATCCAAAGACAAGACAACAAGAAGATGGTAAGGCACACAAAAAATTTAAACGTGTTTTGGATGGAATCTGTTTATTTTTATCAGACATAAATCTTCGGATTCAGGAGGAGCAATTTGGTTTTCGAGAATCTTCTCTAAATCCGAGACCATGGTCTTGAGTTGGGAAGAGTAGAATGCCTTCTCTGGGTCAGGGATGAGGTCCTGTTCCAAGTGGAGGAGTTTAAGTGTCTCGAGGTCTTGTTCACGAGTGAAGGAAAGCTGGAGTGTGAGATCGATGGGCGGATTGTTGCTGTGTCTGTAGTGATGTGGACATTGTACCAATCTGTTGTGGTGAAAAGAGAGCTGAGCCAGAAAGCGAAGCTTTCAATTTACCGGTTGATCTACGTTCCCACCCAACGAGATCGCTAATACAAGCGTCCGAAATTATTTTTTTCCGCACCGTGTCTTAGCTTTCCCTTAGAAATGAGGAGTGAAGCTCGTGCTGGGAGAGGTTTGGAGTAGACCCACTGCTCCTCCACATCGATAGGAGCCAGTTGAGGTGGCTCGGGCATCTGATTAGGATGCCTCCTGGACGCCTCCCTGGTGAGGTTTTCCGGGCACGTCCAACCGGGAGGAGTTTCAAAGGCAGAGCCAGGACACGTTGGAGAGATTATGTCTCTCGCCTGGCCAGGGAACGCCTTAGGGGCCCCCCGGAAGAGGTGGCCCAAGTGGCTGGGGAGAAGGAAGTCTGGGCTTCTCGATTTAGGCTGTTACCCCCGTGATCTGACTCCGGATAACAGAAGAGGATGGATGGATAAATTTTCTTTTACTGAATAGTTCTACAGTACGAAGTTACAATTACTGTGCTTCTATGACTGATAAAGTTCCTGTAATCTTTGTTTGTAGTTTCTGCATCTCCATGTCTGTCATTCATAATAGTTTTCTCACCGGTGTCAAGTTATGAGAACTTGAATTATTTTTCACCATTTGTTTTCCTCCTCTGGGTCATCCATATGTTTGATGTGTGAAACAAAGCCTTGCCTTGTTGCATGCTTTTAACCTTGAGCAATACTTATTTAATGTTTCTTCTCATTCTTAATGCTGATTATCATTAAATTTGTTTTTCAGATTTTGAAAATGAACTCCAGGGCAGAGGCTCTGTCTTTTGCAGCCCTTGTTGATGGATACTTCAGGCTGACTGTTGATGCCCACCACTACCTGTGTAAAGAGGTGGCTCCACAAAGAGTGGTGTACAACATTGAGAATGGTTGCCATGGCCCTATCAGGTTTGAATGACATTTCTAACCACAGAGCTATATTCTAAATAAATCTTTTAATTGATAATGATATAGTTTTTCTAAAAGTGACCCCAGTTCTTAATTGGTTATTCTGGTTTTAGTACAGAGTATAGTGTCCAGAAGCTGCGCCAAGAGGGCAATGAGGAGGGCACCTACATCCTGCGCTGGAACTGCACTGATTACGATTACATCATCATCACTGTTGTCTGTCGGGAGGTAATGTAGACCTGTCCATAATAATACTGAGTGGGACTTTAACAAGTCATTAAACGAATAATAAAAAGTAAAATGATCGCCACTGGTTACTAGAATTCCATACCAAGCTACATTTGGGGGGTGGTGGTGGGAGGGTGTTAGGGATAGATGTAAAAATAAGTGTTTTTTGTTTATTTTTATCTGTACAACTTCTATGACAAAAGTCTCCCTGGTCATTAATTTTTCTACACTAAAATATTATATATCTTAAATCTTTTTTCTGTTCAACATTTGTTGTAGTTTTTAATTTAGCATTTTCTTTCCTGAGCCACTTCAACAGGCTCCTCTTGATATGGAAGAGCGCGTCTACTCCGAGCCTCTCCCGGATGACAGAGCTCCTCACCCTAACTCTAATGGAGAGCCCAGCCACCCTGTGGAGAAAACTCATTTTAGCCGCTTGTATCAGCGATCTCGTTCTTTCAGTCACTACCCAAAGCTCGTGACAATAGGTGAGGGTTGGAACGAAGATCGACCAGTAAATCGAGAGTTTTGTCTTCTGGCTTAGCTCTCGACAGATCGGTACAACGTCCGCATCACTGCAGACGCAGCACCAATCTGCCTGTCGATCTCGCGCTCCAGCTTTCCCCCACTTGTGAACAAAACCCCAAGATACTTAAACTCTTCCACTTGGGGCAGAACTTCATCCATGACCTGGAGAAGGCATTCTACCCTTTCCTGACTCAAGACCATGGTCTTGGATTCAGAGGAGCTGATTCTCATCCCAGCTGCTGCACACTTGGCAGCAAACTGCTCCAGTGAGAGCCGGAGATCAAGTTCTGATGAAGTCAACAGGACCACATCATTTGCAAAAGACAGAGACTCAATCCTCAGGCCACCAGAAGAGATCCCCTCAACACCTTGACTATGCCTAGAAATCTTGTCCCTAAAAGTTGCACAGTTGAACAAAATCGGTGACAAAGGGTAGGATTGGCGTAGTCAAACTCTCACCGGAATTGAGCCCGACTTACTGCCGGCAATGAGGACCAAACTCTGACACCGGTCATACAGGGACCTAACAGCCCATATCAGAGGGCCTGGTACCCCCTACTCCCAGAGAACCCCCCACAGGGCCTCCCGAGAGACATGGTCAAACGCTTTCTCCAAATCCACAAAACACATGTAGATTGGTTGGACAACCTCCCGCGCACCTTCCAGGACCCCCCCTAAGGGTGTAAAGCTGGTCCAGAGTTCCACGGCCAGGATACAAACCACATTGCACCCCCTGAATCCAAGGTTCGACAATCCGTTGGACCCTCCTCTCCAGAACCCCTGAATAGGCCTTAACAGAGAGGCTCAGGAGTGTGATCCCTCATCCAACCCCGAAGCCTTGTCATCGAGGAGCCGTATGGAAGTCTTGCTCCGTGGTCTCACCGAACTCCTCCCGTGCACGAGATTTTGCCTCTGACAACCCGGGCCGCATTCCGCTTGCCAGTACCCATCTGCTGCTTCTGGAGTCCCACAGACCAGAAAGACCCAACAGGACTCTTCTTAGCTTAATAGCATCCTTAACCATCTGTGTCCACCAGCAGGTTTGGGCATTGCCACCATGACAGGCACTAATGACCCTGTGGCCGCAGCTCCAGTCGACTGCCTTGACAATAGAAGCACAGAACATGGTCCACTTTGACTCAATGTGCCCCACCTCCCCTGAAACATTTTGGAAATTCTGTTAGAGATGGGAATAGAAATGACGGGAGTCTCCGCCTGACGTTCCCAACAGACCCTCACAATACATTTAGGCCTGCCAGGTCTGACCGGCATCCTCCCCCACCATCAAAGCCAACTCACCACCAGGTAGTGGTCAGTTGACTGCTCCGCCCCCCCTCTTCACCTGAGTGACATGTGGCCGCAGATCAGATGAGACGACAACAAATGTGATCATTGAGCTGCGGCTTAAAGAATCCTGGTGCTAAGAGGACATATGGACACCTTTATGTCTGAACATGTTGTTTGTTATGGACAACAATCCATGACGAAGTCCAAATGTGGGTTTCCGGAGCCAAACTAAACTACAGTCCTGACTACCTCTTTTTGGGGTCCTTGACGAGGAGGTGCTGTAGAGCGCACCTTCTGGTGACTCCCTTGTTTCGCTGGGGGAGTTTAACGCTCTGTAGTGGAGGCAAATGATGATTTTATCTGTGATGACCAGGAAGATGTAATATTCTATATAAATATAAAATATTAACCTGCAAGGTCTTTATTGTAATTATTCGGAAGATTCTAGGATTTAAATCAGAAGTTCTAGGTTCTCTGCTTTTTCAATGATCAGCCACACTTCGTGTTACTTCAAGAAAGTCAAGTTTATAAAAGTAGGAATTTATTTTTCGAACAATTTAAAACATGACTAATTAAGCATTTACTGTGAGTGGATGTAAATAAATGTGAGGAAGAAACCTGTATGTGAATGTGATATCAGTCAGAGCTTCCTTATCAAAATAAGCTGAGTTCTGGTGAAAAGAATTTGGTTTGTTCTAAACTATAAAGTTGTTGTCCAAAAACCCACATCAGACGCCATCTGTGTGTCTACATCACCCGTATTCAGAGAGAGACCCTCTTGGTGGATCCAAAAGTCACAGGGGTCGGCTGACCGCTATGACCTTTATAGGGTATTATACCCTGTATTATATCTTCCCTCACCTTAAAATCTGATCTTATCCAGATACTTTAATGTGTACCAGCATGATTGTCAATATAAACACTAAAATTGTTGTTTCTGTCTTCATCTAGATCGACTTTACCGAATCTCGGCCTCAGTATAAAAACTTCCAGATTGAAGTGATGGACAAAGGGTATCGCCTGTATGGCACTGAGACTTCTCGGCCCACCTTAAAGGAGCTTCTGGAGCACCTGGAAGGACAATGTCTTCGCACCGACAACCTTGAGTTCCAACTGCAACGCTGCTGCCCTCCACAACCAAGAGGTAATGATCAGCTACTAATTGAAGAGAAAAACTGTCCTAGTCACTAAAAATTGGCGTGTTTTCACCTCTGGATCTTATGGGTAGTTTTATGGGAACTTCTAGGCACGTGTGTGTCTCCACTTCACCGGGTCGGCCAAACAGACCGTTTACTGGCCTGTTTTTGGGATCTAACGGTGTACCTGACCAGGGATAGGTACTCGGAAAGGCCCGATAGTAACTGAGCAGAACTTTTGGTTGACTCGTGCTGATTGGTTGTAACTCTGTAGGAAATTACATCAGTAGATGTCGTCCAAAACAACCAGCAGTAGTAAAACTACAAGAGTTGCTTGTGAAGTAGAATAGAAGGAAAAGAAAACGAGCGGTGTTCACGCTGTTTTAAAGGGACTTTACAGAGTTTAGAATTTTTCTGCTCGTGATTGCCCCCTCAGGCCAAAAGCGTAACGGCAGCTTCAATAGTCGTCTCGTGCACGAGGCGCGCATGCTGTACTTGCACACTCCTTAACGAAAATAACAGCTGAGACAGTCCCGTGTGTGTGTGTGTTTGGGGGGGGGGGGGGGGGGACAGGAGAATGCGCAGCTAATTAATTACATAATTTGGTTCTGTAGCTTTCTCTTCAGCACAGCCGACAAAGGTTTATGATGGGTCAGTCCTCCTGCATGCTCAGATCATTCCCTTCCCTTGCTTGAAAAATTGTTCCAAAATGAAAGTTGAACCCACATCATTTTATCTGTGAATTCAATGCCGTTCGGTGAGTCTCAAATAAAAAATTTGGGCATCTTACTGTAAAAAAATATACCATAAATGTAAAAAATAAATTCCAAAGAAATTATGTTCACATCCAGAATCGAACCCGGGTCTTCCGCACGGGAGACCGCCGACTTACTAGGTGAGCTATAGCATCAGTGATGTCTTTTGTATCTGTAATATTTATATTCCTGATGACAGCTGAAACAACGTTCAAAGAACGGTTCGGAGCTAAAATGGCTATTTTGTTGCTAATTTGCAGGAAATATCTAGAAGAAAGTTCTACAGAAAGTAGCTAAGGGTCTTCAGAAATGTAGCTAGTGTAACCGGATTACAGGATACAATAAGATAATTAAAAGAAAAAATAAACAAATGGGCCAATAATTAGGTTCGGGGAGAATTGGAGGTTGTTTAAGAATGACTGGAGTCACGGGTATAGCATGAAACGGTTTATATACTAAATTTTAATAATAATGGGAAATATAACACATAAAGATAACACACAAAAACAGATGAAAACAATCGACAATAGTAAAATGGTCGGTATGAGATTTGATCATATGAGTCACAAGTCAGCCGGCGTCAAGTCAAATCCCCACGCTTGGGGTGAAAGTCAGAGTCCGGTGGTGCGATTTTTTCCTACCACACCGTTGAGATTGTTCACAGAAGAGAGCAGTCTGCTCTTCAGTTACTTGAGATGTCCTGGTTCGTTCAGTGGTTAAGGCTCGCCATCTCCCTCGTCAGGAAGAAATCCAGTTCTCGTTCCAAGTGAGTGATCATAGGAGTCGGGATCAAACCCAAGGAAAAAAAAAAAACCCAGCCTGTAAACAACAGGACTGTTAGCGAGTTGGCATCGACCCTTCTCGTCACATCACAGCATAAAGTCTTACAGACTTAAACAAATGCTTCACTCTATTGGCATAGCCAATCATGTTTGGGTTCACAGTTCAACTAACATAACATCAATTTGATTGTCTATTAAAATAATTCTCAGTAGCTCTGGAAATATAATTACATATGACAACAATTGTTCAGCTCAATAGGCTCAGTTAGATTCTATTACTCTACACTATTCAACAAGAAATACATTCATGACAACAACGATACATTTAGTTGTGTTTCTATACAGCATTGTGACACCTTGTATATCTGTAACACAATAAATAAATAAATAAATAAATAAATAAATAAATAAATAAATAAATAAATAAATAAAATGTTCTATAACAAAATTCAACAAAATATAAATTCTGGTCCTTTGGTCCACCTTTGTAAAATAATTCCTCCCTAATCAGTTAGCTTTTATTTATTTTTATTTATCTATTTTTTTTATTATTAAATGTTTGGTTAAGGGACGCATTGCTAATTCTATGGCGTTAGCTATAACGCCCCTGAGGACCTTGTACATCTAGGCCGTACCACCATTAACTGGCGGTTTGAGCCGTTAACTCCTGGGAATCCCATATGCCCTACCGCCGTTAACTGGCGGTTTGAGCCGTTAACTCCTATATGCCCTACCACCGTTAACTGGTAGTTTGAGATGTTAACTCCTGGGATCTAACGTCTAGCAGCCCACTGCTGTCACCTCGGTTGCTGTAATTAGCTTTTTGAATTTAATAATTTACTGAATTTAATCTCATTCACTCACCAACGCGCTCCAACGGTTCCCTCCTACAGAGGATTGGTTCACTCTGTCGTCTCCACACAAATCTATAAGAATGGAATTAATTTGATAAGCTATTTAAGTTTCCCTTTTTTTTTTTAAGTTGCATCGTTAGCTTTTTCTCTTTTTTTTTCTTTACTCACCGCGTTGGTTCCAAGTTCCTAGCTCTTATTAGAAGGAGTCAAGTCCGCCTCTCCCTCTATCTATGCGGCACCCAAATCAGGGTTCTTCACGGCCTCGGCCGTTTTTTTTTTTTTCTCTCTCTCTCTCTCTCTAACCGCTCAGTCTTTGCTTTCTGTATCTGCGTGCTGCACAGCCGTTTGTCTCTCCTCTCGCTCAGCTGCGTCGCACGGTTTTATTTCGCGGAGGCGGGACTTATTTCTCTCAGCCAATGAAATTTCAGATTCCCACCTGGACCAATAGTATACAGCTTTCCTCTTCTGTTTCTGTTAGGGATGTTCAAGATTCTTGTTTTAACCGATGTTTAATATTAAACTCGTTATTTTAGTTATTCACCCTTCCAATAATTCATTATGAAATTATCTATTAGTTAATTAGATATCTATTAATTAGTATTGTTAATTTCCTTAATTTATATTTTATATTTTATCTAAATTGAGGATGGATCATATTAGTAAGCCAATTAGTTAATACCTCATTAAGGTTCTAGCTTCTGGGTTACATCCTCCCCCATTAAATATCATGCACGTCCCTGTGCATTGTTTCTACGGGGTACACAACTTCTTGAGTAAGAGAGTCAATAAAAGCTTTATTAAGTCCTTGGAAAAGGGACCTAACTACGGTCACTAGTGGATTGCCCAATTGAGAGTAAGTTAGTCTTTGAGTAGGCTGACTACTTCGTTCAGATCTCCTGACATACATCTCTGGTTGCACAGTATCATGCTCATCCGTTTCGGTTTGATTCTCAACTGAGACAGGACGAAGTGAGCTCTCTGTTTCCGACAGAGCTGATGAGCTATTCTCTAAGACTTTGGTCTTTTCAGATGTATGTGTCTGATCGTGTATGATGGGTTCAAAACTTACATCACGTTGCTGCGACTTTAGGACACCATCCAATTGAGGTAGGTTTGTGTTAGTTTCATCCCCCGTTTCTACGTCAGGTAAGTATACTTCGTTTTTTTTCGTTTTTTCAGGTAAGTATGTTGCTGCTTCTTTCACTCTTTCAGGTAAGAATGTCGCAGGTTCACTCATTCTGTCAGGTAAGAATGTTTCGGTGTTGATGCCTTTGTCAAGTAAGGACAATTCAGCATTTTCATTACCAGCTAAGGTTGGTTCCTTGCGATCCCCTGTGTGTAAGGATAGTGTGTTTTGTTGTTGAATATTATTTACCGGTCCTGAATCTGCTATGAGTTCCCTATTTGGCAAGGTGACCGCTATTTGATAGGATGGTCGGTTTAGCACTTGTGGAAGATCAGAGTAATAAAACTCATCTACCTCTTCGTCAAGTGGCTCATCTGGGTCAGGTTCTAAGGCTGAACTCTGTCTTGTATGAGGTCTGCTAGGTTTCGTAACGCGTTCTGTTTCATTTTCTAATGAAGAGAGAAAACCACAAGGCAGTAAAAGATCTCTGTGGAGTGTTCTGTTGGGTCCTTCTCCGTTCTCTGGTTTTACAGTGTATACTGGCAAGTTTTCCATCTGTTTGAGAACTATATACACTGTTTGCTCCCATTTGTCTGCTAATTTATGCTTTTCTCTTAAGCGAAGATTTCGGACTAAAACACGATCTCCCACACCTAGTGTGGACTCACGAATGTTTCTGTCGAACCGTTCTTTGTTCTTCCTCGCTGTTTTTTGAGAGTTTTTTATGACAATGTCATAACTCTGTTCCAGATGACTCTTCAGTTCTTTAACATACTGAGAATGAGTTATAGAGGGCTTGTTCAAATGCGGTAACCCAAAGGCAATATCTATAGGCAACCGAGGCTGCCTACCGAACATTAGCTCGTAGGGAGAGTATCCCGTCACGTCATTTTTTGTACAATTGTACGAGTGAGTAAGTGGTTTTACAAAATCGCGCCAGTGATGTTTCTCAGTGGCTTGTAAAGTTCCCAACATGCTGAGTAATGTACGATTGTACCGTTCAACGGGGTTGCCACGAGGGTGATAAGGGCTCGTTCTGACTTTACGGATACCAAGTAAAGAACAAAGTTCCTTGATTGTACGTGATTCGAAATCCCGTCCCTGATCACTATGAAGACGCTCAGGAAACCCGTAGTGGACTAAAAAATGTTCCCACAGGTTCTTCGCGACGGTGGTGGCTTTCTGATCTTTGGTTGGAATGGACACTGCATACTTTGTAAAATGGTCTGTAATCACTAAGACATCTTTAGTGTTCTTACTGTCTGGTTCTATGGAGAGAAAATCCATGCAAACTAACTCCATAGGTCTGGTGGTGGTAATACTCACCATTGGAGCAGCTTTGTCAGGGAGGGCCTTCCGACGGATACATCTTTCGCAAGTTTTAACTTTGATTTCGATATCACTAGCCATTCTTGGCCAGTAAAAACGGGACCGAATGAGATCTGTCGTACGTTCAACCCCAAGATGCCCCATATCATCATGTAGGCTTTGCATGACTGTTGAACGTAATGAATCAGGCAAGACTAACTGCAATGATGTCTCTGGTCCTAATTGGCGTCTCCGGTACAGTAAATCATTTTGAAACTCAAACCGTTTCCACTCTCTCAAAAGGTTAAGAACCACCGGGGGTTCTGCAATAGTATCAGTTGGCGGTTTATTGTCAGTCATAAGCAGCTGAATGACTCGGCCAATGGTTGGATCTTTCCTCTGCAAGGAGACAAGGTCAGCATGGTTATACTTGGGCACAGCAAAGAAACTGTCACTATTGTCTTCCAACTGGAATAGGTCTGGAATGGCCGCTGCAGACATGGCAAGTGACTGAACTAAACCACAAGGAGAATCAGTCTCACCCAAGACCATGTGCTTTTGGCATGTTGCCTTCACTGCTTCGGCTTGAAGTTGAAGCTCGACTTCTTTGACAGAGGATAAAAGATGAGATCGGAACTCATCTAGTCGTTGGCATTCCTCAGTGAATTTTGAGTTGTCTTCAGGTTTATCATGCAGCCTCCTAGACAGGCCATCCGCGTCAACGTTCTGTGTACCTGCACGGTATCTGATGTCAAAATTATAGGTGGACAACGCAGCTAGCCAACGATAGCTCGTTGCATCGAGTTTTGCCGTTGTTAAGAGGTAAGTTAACGGATTATTATCAGTAATGACAGTGAATGTGTTCCCATACAAATAGTCATGAAACTTATCTGTTATGGCCCACTTTAAGGCTAGAAACTCCAACTTGTGCGCAGGGTACCTAGTTTCACTAGAGCTTAAACCGCGACTTGCATAAGCGATTACCTGTGTGACACCGTTTTGCACTTGGTATAGCGCTGCACCGAGTCCGGTCGTACTAGCTTCTGTGTGTACTAGATATGGGAGTTTTGCGTCAGCGTAGCCAAGAACTGGCGAAGTGGTAAGTTTTTCAATAATAGTTTGAAAGGACTTCTCACAGTCTTGGCTCCAACGATTCCCAAAGGGTTCTTTGGGGTTCAAGTACTTTGATCTACATGGTGGTGTTTTAAAGTTTTTCCGTTTGGGTGGATAACCAGCCGTGAGAGATGTTAGTGGCTTGACAATATTTGAGTAATCTTTAACGAAGCGTCGGTAATAACCGGTAAATCCTAAGAAAGATTGGAGTTCCTTCAAAGTCTGAGGCTTCGGCCATGTTTTGAGTGCTTCCACCTTATCTGGATCGGTTTTTATGCCATCTCGAGATACTATATGTCCAAGATAACGCACAGATGTCTGTAAAAAACGACACTTATCTGGTGATAGCTTGAGTCCGTATTCTCTAAGCCGTTCAAGAACGTGAGAAAGTCTGGTTTCGTGTTCTTCCAAGGAGTTGGAAAAGACGATCAAGTCGTCTAGGAAAACTAACACTTCCTTCAGATTAATGTCCTTCATACACTTTTCCATAACCCGTTGGAAGGTGCTTGGAGCATTTGTTATTCCTTGTGGCATACGGTTAAATTCATAAAACCCAAACGGGCAAACAAAAGCAGTTTTAGGTTTATCCTTTTCACACATCTCTATTTGATAGTAACCTGACTTGAGGTCCATCACAGAAAACCACTGTGATCCAGCGAGAGCAGAAAAGGACTCCTCCAAGTTAGGCAGGGCATATGCGTCGCGAATGGTTTGCAGATTAAGCTTTCTATAGTCTATACATAGACGTACCTCACCATTCTTTTTCCGAACTACCACTATTGGTGAGGCAAATGGAGACTCCGACTCTCTTATTATACCGGTTTCCAAGAGGGCTTCCAAATGTTTTCTCACGGCTTCATAATCATGTGGATGGATCGGCCGAGATTTCTGTTTGAATGGGGTCTCGTCTTTTAAGTTGATGTGATGTCTTATCTGTTGTGTATGACCAAAATCAAGATCGTGGTGCGAAAACACATCGGAGTAAGTGTTAAGTTTGTTGGTGATCCTTCCTTTCCATTCTTCGGACAAGGGCGAAGTACCGAAGTCAAAACTGAGAGGAGGGTTTGAAGGTGAAGTCTGTTGCTGCGAACTACACGCCGCAAGTACTTTCTGATCACTTTTGTCAGGTTCTGGATATGGCATAACACGATCGGCTTTAACTAACTCAGCGATCACACAGTTAGTGGGTAATGTGATGTCATGGTTAGTTTCGTTTCTTAGTACAACAGGTACTTTGTATGGACCATGTGAAGGTAAGGAAATGAGGCAACAGTCTACAATTATACCCCCTGGTAGAGAACCATTGGTGGGTTGTTCAATGAGTGCATAAGGCTCATGCTTGTTTTGGCTGGGTTGCATAAACCCTTCTAGTAACAGTTTTTTATTTGCAGGGAGAACTTCTTGGGTTCTCCCTCGAAGCTTCACCACACCAACTCGTCCATCTTTGCTTTGTTTTTTTCTGACTGCTAAGGCTTTTAGCACGTGTTGGTACCCATAAGAGAGTGCCTTGGAATCAGGTAAGTTATTGGCAGACAATTGCTCATACAAAGGATCGAGTGTGTTTGTGCCAATGAGTAGTGGTGTATCAGAGTTTGAGCTTATATCCGGAACCACTAACGCAAGGGTAGGTAACTCAAGTCCAGACTGATCGAGCTCTTTTGGAAATGTGACACTTATCTCTATGTATCCTAAATAAGGAACTGCTTGACCGTTTGCGCCCTCGACTTCTAACAGATTACTGATGGGTTTAATTGAGAGGTCAGGTAAGTGTTCTTGGTAAAAAGAATTGGCAATGGTGGTTACCTGGGACCCTGAATCCAGTAAACAATTACATTCAACACTGTTAACTGAGACTGTAGCTGTGCATCGCCCACCCACTAATCTTTTGGGAAGTTTTGGCACTGAATGAGCATGAACTGGCTTGCAAAAAAGTCTCTCTGTCCTTTCCTTAGAGGGACTTGGTTCTACTTTAGCACCTATCTGTCCCACGATAGGAGCTTCTACCGGTTTAAAGGAAGAGACTGAGCAATTGGCTTTGACATCTCCCACTCGCGCTGCTTCTGTCTAAGAGCAAGTCTTTTAGTTGCAACTAGTGCTGGATTTGGCTCGTTGCTACAGCTAGAAGCTATGTGCCCATCTTCTCCGCACTTAAAACAGTATCCAGGCTTTGGTCTGGGCACCACTGCTGTTATCTGCTGAATCTGTTTGGGCTCATCTGGAATTTTAGTCCCCACACGGGGTTTTGACTCTTTTTGAGTTTTCTTTGCCTTTTTATCTGTGTTGTTAACCTTAAGCTGTGCAATTTGGCTCCTGAGCTCAGCGATTTGTTTGCGTAAGTCATCACAGTTATCATCTATTTCCAGTTCACAAGTGTTTTTACTCTGAGAGCATGTTGTTTGCACATTTGAATACACTCTAGTTCGTTGTGCCCCTAAGTGTTGTTTCATGCGTGCTGCTTTAGTAGCCTGTTTGTCTTCTTCAGTGCGCAGTTTGAGGAGAAGTGCTGTAAAATGAGGCGGGTTGTCTTTCTTTTGTTCGAGTTGCAGGTTTGAAATCAGCGAGCTGTCCCAACAGCCTCTGCAAAACTGCTTGAGCAGCTGCTGGTCGGCGTCACTGGAGGAAATTCCATTCCTCTGAATAACTAGGTTTAACAAGGTGTATAACCTCTGAAAGTAATCGGAAGGTTTTTCACCACTGTCCTGGTTTGTGTTTAAGAAGCGAGCAAAGAGCTCGTCGCCGTCTTCGACAGCTGCGTAAGCTGAATCGAGATGTTCAAGGTACGTTTCCGGGTCGGATTTTGGACTAAGAGCTTTAACGATGCTCGCTGCTGGGGCTGACAGACTCTCCACGATTCTTCGTACAATTTGGGACTTGGTGAGTGAAGGATCATTTATGCATAACACTACACTACTACGCCAAGTATCATAGTCAGTTTCAAAAGAAGGGTGTGGAACTCGCCCTGAGAACGGTTTTAGTCTGTATTGTGAAGTAGGCGGAGGGATAACCTCACTGCTTTTAACAATGTGTTCCACAATAACTCGCTGAACCTCAGGTGTGTTTAAAAGATTTGGTGGAATGCAAGGGTTTTGTTTTCCAGTCTCTGTAGGTGGACACTTGTCCTTTGAGTTGTTCATATAGTTAACTTCTGGTGTTAAAGGCAGGGAATATGTAACTTGGTCACTATGGAGCATTGGCTCTGGTTCAGTGACTGGTTCAGATGCATGGGTATCCCTTCCTAAAGATTCCCCAATTTTTGCCAGTTCCTCCATTAGAAGGTCTTTAAATGATTGATTGCTACGCGCAGCTATGTCCCTGAGCTCTGACAGATAGGCATCAGTGGCAGATGTGCTAGTTTCTAGACTGTACGCGCTGGCTAGGTCTTGAATATGAAAGAAAACATCTGGGTTCCTAGTACAAGGTTTGTCATAGGGTAAACATTGTTTCTTTAATTCCTTAACAGTGGCTTCATGTTGAAACTCCACAATAATCTGATCACAGTTTGGTAACTTAATGCGCCTGTTAACTGGTCCGAATCCTTCCATAAACCCAAAGACTTCGTTATCAAGGTCTGTATCAGTTAACCCACTGATTAAAACAGCATTTGAAACTTTGACCTTTTCTGTTTTCACAACTTCCATTTTAAAACACTCAAAAGTACCAATAATGCCAAAATGGCAAACCACTGTGACCTCCAGGCACTCTTATGATGTCAGTCAATGGTTAGCTAAGGTAACAACTCTACAATTCTCCTGGCTGGCTCGCCAAGTTTTATGTAACCGGATTACAGGATACAATAAGATAATTAAAAGAAAAAATAAACAAATGGGCCAATAATTAGGTTCGGGGAGAATTGGAGGTTGTTTAAGAATGACTGGAGTCACGGGTATAGCATGAAACGGTTTATATACTAAATTTTAATAATAATGGGAAATATAACACATAAAGATAACACACAAAAACAGATGAAAACAATCGACAATAGTAAAATGGTCGGTATGAGATTTGATCATATGAGTCACAAGTCAGCCGGCGTCAAGTCAAATCCCCACGCTTGGGGTGAAAGTCAGAGTCCGGTGGTGCGATTTTTTCCTACCACACCGTTGAGATTGTTCACAGAAGAGAGCAGTCTGCTCTTCAGTTACTTGAGATGTCCTGGTTCGTTCAGTGGTTAAGGCTCGCCATCTCCCTCGTCAGGAAGAAATCCAGTTCTCGTTCCAAGTGAGTGATCATAGGAGTCGGGATCAAACCCAAGGAAAAAAAAAAAACCCAGCCTGTAAACAACAGGACTGTTAGCGAGTTGGCATCGACCCTTCTCGTCACATCACAGCATAAAGTCTTACAGACTTAAACAAATGCTTCACTCTATTGGCATAGCCAATCATGTTTGGGTTCACAGTTCAACTAACATAACATCAATTTGATTGTCTATTAAAATAATTCTCAGTAGCTCTGGAAATATAATTACATATGACAACAATTGTTCAGCTCAATAGGCTCAGTTAGATTCTATTACTCTACACTATTCAACAAGAAATACATTCATGACAACAACGATACATTTAGTTGTGTTTCTATACAGCATTGTGACACCTTGTATATCTGTAACACAATAAATAAATAAATAAATGAATAAATAAATAAATAAATAAATAAATAAATAAATAAAATGTTCTATAACAAAATTCAACAAAATATAAATTCTGGTCCTTTGGTCCACCTTTGTAAAATAATTCCTCCCTAATCAGTTAGCTTTTATTTATTTTTATTTATCTATTTTTTTTTTTATTATTAAATGTTTGGTTAAGGGACGCATTGCTAATTCTATGGCGTTAGCTATAACGCCCCTGAGGACCTTGTACATCTAGGCCGTACCACCATTAACTGGCGGTTTGAGCCGTTAACTCCTGGGAATCCCATATGCCGTACCGCCGTTAACTGGCGGTTTGAGCCGTTAACTCCTATATGCCCTACCACCGTTAACTGGTAGTTGGAGATGTTAACTCCTGGGATCTAACGTCTAGCAGCCCACTGCTGTCACCTCGGTTGCTGTAATTAGCTTTTTGAATTTAATAATTTACTGAATTTAATCTCATTCACTCACCAACGCGCTCCAACGGTTCCCTCCTACAGAGGATTGGTTCACTCTGTCGTCTCCACACAAATCTATAAGAATGGAATTAATTTGATAAGCTATTTAAGTTTCCCTTTTTTTTTTAAGTTGCATCGTTAGCTTTTTCTCTTTTTTTTTCTTTACTCACCGCGTTGGTTCCAAGTTCCTAGCTCTTATTAGAAGGAGTCAAGTCCGCCTCTCCCTCTATCTATGCGGCACCCAAATCAGGGTTCTTCACGGCCTCGGCCGTTGTTTTTTTTTTCTCTCTCTCTCTCTCTCTAACCGCTCAGTCTTTGCTTTCTGTATCTGCGTGCTGCACAGCCGTTTGTCTCTCCTCTCGCTCAGCTGCGTCGCACGGTTTTATTTCGCGGAGGCGGGACTTATTTCTCTCAGCCAATGAAATTTCAGATTCCCACCTGGACCAATAGTATACAGCTTTCCTCTTCTGTTTCTGTTAGGGATGTTCAAGATTCTTGTTTTAACCGATGTTTAATATTAAACTCGTTATTTTAGTTATTCACCCTTCCAATAATTCATTATGAAATTATCTATTAGTTAATTAGATATCTATTAATTAGTATTGTTAATTTCCTTAATTTATATTTTATATTTTATCTAAATTGAGGATGGATCATATTAGTAAGCCAATTAGTTAATACCTCATTAAGGTTCTAGCTTCTGGGTTACACTAGGTTTGTCACTAGGCGGTAGGAACAGCGACAAAGTCGCTGAATTGGCACTACCTCACTCTCTGCTGCTAAAGCTACTGATAGCAAATGCTACGGGCGATGCCTGAGGGTGAACGCGCATGAAGCAGCCTGCTCGACCCGAGTATCTCTCTTTTTCTGTGATTTTACAGAAAAACAGGCAATCACAGTAAAAATGCCAGGGCTCATTCTACAGGACCAGGGCATTGCAGGAGAACGTATGAAGAAGAAATGTATTATTTCTATACATGCTTTGGCTGTCAAACTTCCATAATGCCCCTTTAAAATCGCCGTTACTTAACTCCCAACACCAAAATCACACAAACACATGAATTCCCCCAACGACAACGTAATTCCACCTTCTCTGCTTCAGTTGTGTTGCATTGCTGTCACTGACAGAACAGTTTGGATTTTGCAACTTATTTACGCTTCATGTATGTGTTGTTAAACACAAGATATAATAACAGACCACACCTTCGTCCCGTCGTGAAACTAATCTAAATAGTTTCCATTGAAATGTTCTGCTGTACTCGATTTAAAGCTGTGGTAACAGGTTCAACACATCTGCTTTTGGATGAGGTGTAACAGAGCATTTCAACCTCTCTGCAGAACAGAACCTGCTCTAAAGCGTAGGTGTGTTTGTGTTTTGGAGAGGGGTGGAACGAGGCTGGTAGGGCCTCTGAAATGGTGTCGGGCAGGAAGAGAGTGGTAAATGTGGGTTTCCGGAGCCAAACTAGCTCTCCTCTGTTTACTCAGGAAAAGGTTGAGCAACGCGTGTTTGAATGTGTTGAGCTTTTTCTTTAGAGGAGATTGTTGTCTTTACGCTAATCTAAAATCGGTTGGTCCTTTAGTAGACAATGCATAATGATGGTGTGGTATTATTGCTGCAGTAATAAAACACTTACAGTGTGCCCACTTCCTGAGCATACAAGTTCACTTCAACTTTTTGTTGTGCTGGGTCTGTGTGGCCATCTGTAGCATCACAAAGTTAAGTACATGGTTTTGGATTAGGGAGGGTGAACCGCTGGTCCGGGGGATAAAAGCAAGTGTCGTGCAGCTTTCTATAGTGTAACAGTCAGTGTTTTATATGAAACCCGGATTGCTT
The DNA here is from genome assembly GCF_043380555.1 of Nothobranchius furzeri. Taxonomy (NCBI): domain Eukaryota; kingdom Metazoa; phylum Chordata; class Actinopteri; order Cyprinodontiformes; family Nothobranchiidae; genus Nothobranchius; species Nothobranchius furzeri. Next base: position 68,580,908 of record NC_091748.1, read on the forward strand.
GTTGGAGGACATTTGGTTTGTTGATGCTGATGGAGTGCAGATGCTCCTTCCCCCTTGAACCACAGTGTGTGTTTTGTCACACTAGAAACCCACAGAGTCACAAATACTTAAGTTAACCGTGTCCTGCCACAAGTAGAGGACTTGTACTACATTTAAAAATAAATTCATCTAATTACTACAGTAGTTGGAGTTGAATTACTGGTTTCTGTTGCCACGTTGATGTAGGGCTGCTCAGTTATGGCAAAAATGATAATCACAATTGTTTTGCACTGAAATTGAGATCTCGATTATTTAGACAATCATAAATTAACATTGACAAAACAAATACTGACAACAAATATGAGATACACATTGCAAACATTTGTAATAAAAACATAAATAGAACCATATAAACACCTTTCTTGTAGTGATCCTCCACAAGCTGCTGCGTATTTAATATGAATTAGTCCTTTGCAGCGGTGCCGTGGGGGAGTGTACAGTAGCACGATGCAACACTCAGATAGATGTGTCTGTGAAGGTTCTCAGCCATCCAGGTCATTGTAGTCTAAGGAGCTTTGAAAGAAAAGCGTCTGGACTTCTTTGAGTTGCTTGAAGACGTTTCACCTCTCATCCGAGAGGCTTCTTCAGTTCTAAGGTCAAATGGTAGAGAGTCCCAGATTCAAACCCAATGGGAGTTTCCCCCCGAAGAGGGAACAAAAGGCCCCCTGATGATCTTCTACATAAACACATGAGCCAAGGTGTGAGGGTGGGTCCTATTCAGCCAGAGTTTCGGATGAGCTCATTGTGAAGCCTGGCCCCACCCTATCATGTGAATTCCTGAGGTCAGATGGCCCAGGATATGCGTGGGTGTTGAGGCATCTGGGAAGGGATCTCAAAACTGGATTATAGATGGCAGACAGTTGGTGTCGTAAACCACCGCCTCTGTTCAAAGATGGTTGCTCACAGTGGACATAAATGGCTTCCTTTACTCCTCTTTCAAACCATCTGTCCTCTTTGTCCAAAATGTGAACGTTGGCATCCTCAAAAGCGTGACCTTTGTCCTTTAGATGCAAATGAACTGCTGAGTCCTGTCCCGTGAAGGTGGCTCTTCTATGTTGTGCCATGCGCTTGTGAAGTGGCTGTTTGGTAGATGGATGAACTATTATTATTAATCAGCCTGAGAAACTGGAGGTGTGGCGTGAGAGTGCGTCAAGACAGTCAAACGTGTGACGCTCATCACGAGAGAGTTTGCAGCCATGATTAAAATATAAATCCACTTCAGATGTTTCACTAGATCTAGAATGTATTTGGTTGTAAAACAACAGTTTTGTGAGCGAGTGAGATCCACTTTTTTTGGGGGGGTCAAGAACAATGAGTCTGAAAAGAAATGGCGATAAAGTTGTTAAGTTGGCAACGCTGTGTGGCAGGTGCGCTTGATTTACAACTCGGAGCAGGGTGGGAGTAAAACGCGATGGTGGAGCAAATTATTGGCTCTTTTTGTTTTTATAATCGTTCAAAACCTACAGTGTAAATGTAATAAAATTCTATAATTCGAGCAGCCATACATTGATGTCAACTTTTAAAACTTGAAGTATGAATAAAGGAAAAGTTCTTTGTTTACTGTCTGCTGTTGTTGTTCCTGGGACCCTGAACAGGATGAAGCAGGTTTAGAAAATGAATGAATAGTGCTGTCACAGTTTATTGTTGTTGTACAACTGCAGTGCAGACAACTGAAGTCAGCCTAGTCTAGTGTTGACAGCTTTACAATCATACCACTGTGGAAATGTTAGAAGATGCAGAGCGTTTCATTACCCAACAGTTGTTGAATCTGAGAAAAATGTGATTCCTAAACACCTTGTTTCTGAAAATGAACAGAATAATGTATGTTTATTAGTCTATACATCTGCTTGTGTGCTTTTTGACAGAGGTTTCTAACCTCCTGGTGGTGACCAAAGACAGACCACTGTTTCAGAAACCCACGTTGGAGAGTCAAGTTGTCTTCCATCGCATCCTTAAGGAGGATATCGAACAGGTAATGGGTATTGCAAACAGCCTGCCCATCCTGCTCTGCCACTGTCCTGACTCTCTGCCTCGTTAACCAGGAGGAGCACCTCGGTCGGGGCACAAAAACCAACATCTACTCGGGCACACTGAAGGTGAAGAATGAAGAAGAGGAGGACGCGGGTTACACGTCTTTCCAGGAGATCAAGGTGGTCTTGAAAGTGCTTGGTTCTGGACACAGAGACATCTCTTTGGTGAGATAAATTATCCATCAGGAACTTAATCAGTCGTGTAACTTTGAATTTGAATTTGAACTTTTACATCATATCTTAAAGCCGTTTTAAAATCTGGATGATGATAAAAATATGTAGCTTGCTGTGTGTGTATTGATCTGTGTTTGTCTTTGTTGTGACAGGCCTTCTTTGAAACAGCCAGCAACATGCACAAAATCTCCCACAAGCACATTGTGTTGCTGTACGGAGTGTGTGTCCGTCACCAGGAGAGTAAGTGCATCTTTGGAGTCGTTTTGTTGAAGCTTGTGGTGCTGTGATCCAAGCTTGTTGTGTCTCTAGACATCATGGTGGAGGAGTTTGTCCAACTGGGACCTCTGGACTTGTTTATGAAGAGACAACAGACTCCGCTTAGCGCACCTTGGAAATTCCAAGTGGCTAAGCAACTGGCCTCTGCTCTCAGCTACTTGGTAAGAGGAAAACACGAACACACACCGCCTTAAAATACAGGTCGGCACCTCGATATATTTAACCTTTAAGGACTCGTGGTGACACTGGTGTCACGGCCCATTTCAAGCATCTGAAAAATTGCTTCTAGAGTCATATTCAAGATTGACAACCCCAAGTGACATCTTATCCATACATATATCAAAAATATTTAACTACTTTATTTTTTCTAAATTTTACATATTTATTCCTGTCTTCTGTTCTAAAAGGGCTCGGGCTCTTAACTCATTCACTGCCAGCCGTTTCCTGATCGGAAAAGGCCTTCGCTGCTAGCGTTTTTCACCATTTTTACTGTTTTTTTCAAGAGTCACAGAACGTTGCACGCTAGGATGATGTTGACGCCAAAACTACCAAAACAAAGAGTAGACTCAACTTTTACATCAGGAAGAATCCACGCGTTTTGAGCGTTATCCGTTCTTTCATAATCCCTTGTTGAATTGTGATCCGCAGAAGCTTTTCCGGTTCGCGCCTCACTTTTTTTTACAGCAGCGGCCCAAAACGATCTCCTAACACATGGATCTTCTGCTTCCTGATCACGTGACGTGCGACGTATGCGGATGAAGATCGGCTTTAGAGCTGAGATGTTTGTTCTCACGGTGCGGGGGCTCGTTCCGATGCCCACACAGTAAAAGTAATGCAAATGACGACTTTAGTCGTCAATGGCAGTGAACGAGTTGAAGGATAATTTGGATGAAGATAAGAAAACTTCAGCTGAAGTCAAAGATAGTGGTTTTATGGAACACGAGGGGTGTATTCAAGCTTTTTATGAACTCATATGTTTTACTTTGTGTGCGTTTTAGGAGGACAAAAAGCTGGTTCATGGCTACGTTTGTGCCAAGAATGTTTTGGTAGCCAGAGATGGACTGGATTCAGATGAAGGCGGGCCTTTCATCAAGCTCAGTGACCCAGGAATACCAGCTACAGTGCTCTCCAGAGAGGGTGGGTACAAACGACACAGGGTATTTCTGATACCTCCAAAGGAGAAACCATGAAACCAATCCCAGTAAGTTCAACTTTTACAGCTGTAAAATCTGTCCTCCCCAAAGCGCTTGTGTGTCGACACAAAACCTTATGAACGTGGGAAACTGTTTGAACAAAGACGCACTTTTGAACACAGATGTGCCAAACTAATAGTCTGCTTTCTCTAAAAGCAGCTTTTGTTTCGTCTTTGGTTAGAAGTCATCCCTCGTGTCCCTCCCACTCAATACAGAATATTTCCGATCAGGCAGCCACTGTCAGTAATACGAATCACATTTGTCACACAGTCGTTAAGACACTGCAGTGGGCACATTTCCGTCTGAGACGATGATTTGGTTTGTTAAAGCTAGATGTGAATTCACAGAAGAGAACACAAAAGGCGCTTCTCAAATTTCACACTTCCGCTCATGTAGTAGCCTCATGTTTCTGTATTTTCCATTTTAGTTGGAGGTTGTGTGGTAGAAGTCGGTGTGGCCGTGCAGATGGATCGGGCGAACCGCGGAACAAGCTGGAACTGATTGTGTATTAATGCCCTCCTCTTGCCCATGGGAATACCCTTTCCACACTCTTTGTTCTCTGAGATCTTTCACATTTTTTCTTCTGTCTCCATCACTGTGCAGATCACCCTCTCTTCCCGTTACACATCGATGTCCTCATGCACAGATTTGATTGAATACTGTGCACATAGTGCTTAGGAACCCTTTGGGATTACTCCTTCCTACTTCCCAGCGATCTAATTGCATTACTCGAGCTCTTAGTATCCATATTTCTCTTTCACATTTCTTTTTCTTTTTGTGGTCCTTGGACTTAATTCCAGGTCCATTTTCTGTCTGCTCAGCTCTTTTGCTTTGTCTTTTTGCTTTTCTTTACTAGCAAACAACAACTCATCAGATGTTATTGATTTATGGAGCTAAAATACCAGTCATGGAAGTTCAGACAGTCTGTCATCCTTTCTTCTTTTTCTTCAGGCTCATCCCTTCAGGAGCCGCCACAGCCAATCATTTAGTCTCTATATTTAGTCCCACCTTTTGCATCCTCTTCCATCACACCAACTAGCTTCATGTCCTCTTTCACAGCATTCATAAATCTCTTTTTACGTCTCCCTCTTAGCCTCTTGCCTGGTGGCTCCAATCTCATCATCCTTCCACCTATGGAGTCATAGTATCTCCTCTGGACATGACCAAACCGTCTCAGTCTGGCCTCTCTGAGCTGTCTCTCTGATGTACAGTGGGGCAAAAAAGTATTTAGTCAGCCACCGATTGTGCAAGTTCTCCCACTTAATATGATGACCGAGGTCAGTAATTTACATCATAGGTACACTTCAACTGTGAGAGACAGAATGTGAAAAAAAAATCCATGAATTCACATGGCAGGATTTTTAAAGAATTTATTTGTAAATCAGGGTGGAAAATAAGTATTTGGTCAATAACAAAAATTCAACTCAGTACTTTGTAACATAACCTTTGTTGGCAATAACGGAGGTCAAACGATTATTATAGGTCTTTACCAGGTTTGCACACACAGTAGCTGGTATTTTGGCCCATTCCTCCATGCCGATCTTCTCGAGAGCAGTGATGTTTTGGGGCTGTCGCCGAGCAACACAGACTTTCAACTCCCTCCACAGATTTTCTATGGGGTTGAGGTCTGGAGACTGGCTAGGGCACTCCAGGACTTTCAAATGCTTCTTACGGAGCCACTCCTTTGTTGCCCGGGCGGTGTGTTTGGGATCATTGTCGTGTTGGAAGACCCAGCCACGTTCCATCTTCAAAGCTCTCACTGATGGAAGGAGGTTTTGGCTCAGAATCTCACGATACATGGCCCCATTCATTCTGTCCTTAACACGGATCAGTCGTCCTGTCCCCTTAGCAGAAAAACAGCCCCAAAGCATGATGTTCCCACCCCCATGCTTCACAGTAGGTATGGTGTTCTTGGGATGCAACTCAGTATTCTTCTTCCTCCAAACACGACGAGTTGAGTTTATACCAAAAAGTTCTACTTTGGTTTCTTCTGACCACATGACATTCTCCCAATCCTCTGCTGTATCATCCATGTGCTCTCTGGCAAACTTCAGACAGGCCTGGACATGCACTGGCTTCAGCAGCGGAACACGTCTGGCACTGCAGGATTTGATTCCCTGCCGTTGTAGTGTGTTACTGATGGTGACCTTTGTTACTGTGGTCCCAGCTCTCTGCAGGTCATTCACCAGGTCCCCCCGTGTGGTTCTGGGATTCTTGCTCACCGTTCTCATGATCATTTTGACCCCACGGGATGAGGTCTTGCGTGGAGCCCCAGATCGAGGGAGATTATCAGTGGTCTTGTATGTCTTCCATTCTCTGATAATTGCTCCCACAGTTGATTTTTTCACACCAAGCTGCTTGCCTATTGTAGATTCACTCTTCCCAGTCTGGTGCAGGTCTACAATTCTTTTCCTGGTGTCCTTCGAAAGCTCTTTGGTCTTGGCCATAGTGGAGTTTGGAGTCTGACTGTTTGAGGCTGTGGACAGGTGTCTTTTATACAGATAATGAGTTCAAACAGGTGCCATTAATACAGGTAACGAGTGGAGGACAGAAAAGCTTCTCAAAGAAGACGTTACAGGTCTGTGAGAGCCAGAGATTTTCCTTGTTTGAAGAGACCAAATACTTATTTTCCACCCTGATTTACAAATAAATTCTTTAAAAATCCTGCCATGTGAATTCATGGATTTTTTTTCACATTCTGTCTCTCACAGTTGAAGTGTACCTATGATGTAAATTACTGACCTCTGTCATCATTTTAAGTGGGAGAACTTGCACAATCGGTGGCTGACTAAATACTTTTTTGCCCCACTGTATTCATTCCTGATCCTATGTTCTACATGCTGGTGGCTAGTAGAAGCAAACCGTTAGCATTAGCAACTCTACCGCACAGCAGAACTCCTCCAAGCTTGTGTTATTTGTGGAAATAAAACGGCAACGTTTCAAAGCAAACAGAGTTAGTGGCAGAGCCGTGCCTAAATATGACGGAAGACTCCTAACCTGGCCGCAGCCAGATCTCTACGTGTAGCCCGCCCCGTGTCGAGTCTACACATTTCGATCTGGAATCTGCAGCAGAAACCGTCTGAAAGGGGGAGGGCCACTTGGTGGAATATTTTGAGCTGATTGGAAGACGTGGAAGGTAGTGCCCGGCTGGCACTGGTTACCATATTTTGTCTTTGGCCAATCACAGTAACTCAATTGACGTTTACCACGTGTGCCTGGAAAAAAACAACAACTTGCTCAAGCTTCATTCACTCACGATGCAATTACCATGTCTTCGGGTGATTTCTGCCGGTTTTGCGAGAAGAACATGCGCATAAAGGGCAGGGTTTCCCCCAGCGATCTACAAGCTTGCAGGCTGCCAGCCCTTGCTTGGTCGACCCCCCTCCCCAGCCCTACCTTCTCCGCTGACACGGACGAGGCACGGCAGCGTAGCGGACCGTGGGGCCTCCCCTTTGCTGATACTGATGAAAGACGGTAGTGGTGCACAGAATGAAAGTTGAACCGACGGATTTTCTGGCCGTGACATAGTCTCATTTGGACGTTTATTAATTAAAATTTAGGCTTCTTATTACTGTAAAATAAAATATATCATTACTGGAATAAAAAACATTTCCATATGCCACCTGAATAGGAATCTTCTATGGCCCTGCCTGGATTTGAACCCGGGTCTCCGGCGTGTAAGGTGGGTGGGTGCCCTACCGTTTGAGCCCGCTCCCTGACACGAACATGATGTTACACTTACAAGTGCTTCACAACATGCTACATATTAAACTACACATAACTAGTTGTCAAAATAACAATTATACATGTAACTGTAGTCATGTACAAATATATCTGAATGGATTTTTAGGGAATTTTCTGTTAAATATGTTTTGACAAATTGAAGATGTCCGACCGCGACCATTGTGGCCGTGGACCCCGTGCTGTTGTAACTATTGGTTGCTGTTAGCGTCAACCGACACAACCATTTTTGTTTAGCTTAGCCCCACCCTACAGCACAGTACTGACACATGATTGGTCCGGCCCGTTTTGGGCTGGAGGTCGGACGGTTTGAACTGGAGCGGTACAAGATGGATTCTCCTGAGTTTGGAAAATCTCACGAGAATCCATCTTGCAGCACAAGGTTAGAAGACTCCCAAATCCTGCTGTCTTCTGCTCTGGCTAACTTCTACATCCTGAAACAGAAGCACCGGAGATCGAGCCACATGGCGTTCATTTATTTATACAGACCACAGCAAATGTGTTGAAATAACGGGTGAACTTGGTCTTTGAATTTTTTTTTTGCTTAAATTATAAATAAATTATAACGTGTCTGTGTGGCATTTGAGACACGTAGCTAAAACTTTAGAAACGTAACAAGTTATGTATCATATCAGAGTTCAGCTAAAAATATGGAGTATGTGTTTTTGTCCCTTTTGCCCAGCCCTAGTATCTGGTTACCTGCAGCCTGGACTGCTTACATGATGTCTAGGAATGCCTTCATAAATGACAAAACCCTATTCTGACTGACTTGGATGAAAGGCACAATGAACTTATTCCTATTGTTTTTTTTTTTATCGTCTCCTTCAAAGAGGATGCAGTTTAGCTGACGTCCTTCACTAGCGTGTTTTTATAAATGAGAGTTTCAGTTGAAATCCTGGTAAGGCTGACAAGAATTTCACAAACACATTTTCAGCTTTGATTTTCTTTGTGTCTGCAGAGTGCGTGCATCGAATCCCCTGGATCGCTCCCGAATGTCTAAAGAATGCGTCTCTGAGTGTGGCAGCAGACAAATGGGGTTTTGGTACCACCCTGTGGGAGATCTGCTTCGATGGAGAAGTTCCTCTCAAAGACAAGAAGCTTATCGAGGCAAGAGCGCACATGCTAACATGAACAAATGCTCTGAAACAAATCTTGTCCAAGGCTGACTTCTCCATGCTGCCTGTGATGAACTCCAGCTGCTTTGCTGCGTTTTTCTTGATCAAATGCTTGCTTCCTGTTCCGAGCAGAAAGAGAGGTTTTATGAAATGGAGTGCCAGCTGGTCACCCCCGACTATGAAGAGCTTGCTGAACTCATGACCAAGTGCATGAACTACGACCCCAAGAAGAGACCCTTCTTCAGGGCCATCGTCAGAGACCTGGACATGACCGAGCCGGGGAAAATGGGTGGGTGTGAGGACACTCGTGTAAAGTCACAAACCAGCTGGTTACATCAGGTTCAGAATAACTTTAACACTCTTTCTTAAAACAGGACTGGAAACTGAAAGAAAGCTAAACCAGAAATGCGTAGTTTCTTGACATTTGAAATAAGATCTGAATGTTTCGGTCTCACCTGACAGCAGAGTTGTTTACTCGCTTGGATTTTAATGAGGAAGTTCACTGGGTGCATTATCAAGTCATCTGCCCCTCACTGGGGCCTCATTGGCTCTGGAGACTACATTCTTCCACCTACTGGCCAGATTTAGATACTGCAGCCAGTTTATTAACCCAACTGCTACTGCACACTCATCATTCTCCTTTATTCTTATGACTTTTCAAACTGGCTACCAGATCAGCTCCAGTGGCAGTGGGGTTAGAAATTAAACTCCTTTTTAAAAGCATCATCAGTTGCATAAACACAAAAACCTTCACACTCTCGACCGCAGTAGACTTCCTCTGACGCCAGGCTGAAGAAAGGATGTTTTGTAATCATGTTCTTTCATCTGTTAGACGTGTTCTTCAGATCCAAACACCAGACCGGGGTGGACCCAACCGTCTTTGAAAAACGATTTCTGAAGATGATCAGAACCCTGGGGGAGGTAAGCCGCTATTGTTGTGGATCCCTTATGGGGGGGAGGGGCTAACATGGCCACACTGTTAACATTGGTGGCTGGTAAAATGTGATTCCATCTGTTTTCCTTCAGCTTTTTTATTGATGATTAATCACTACTAGGCATAGACCGATATATCGTTTGGCCGATATTTGATATAATTTTTAAATATCTGCACTTAGTTGAGCCGATTTAAAGTCAGGCACATCCCCAGGCAGCCCAGTACTGCTGCTGCAGACTTTAAGTGTATTTTTACCTGGATAACATCTGCTTTTAATTAATGCACCAACTACAATTTTTTTTCTCCCAGTTTTGAATATTTAATACTTGGTCAGTTTACTGATTTGTTTGATTAACTTTAGTTAGGTGTCTGATTTTAACACTGAACAGTGCACACAATTAATATTTAACAGCTGTTTAAATTCAGTGTTCAAAAACTTTTGTGCATCTGATGTCATTAGTGACATTTTAGCATGAAAATGAGGTAGCAAACATCTAGACATCGGCCATGAAAATCGGCCCAAAATATCGGCCATCGACTGACCTCGACCTCTACATTTTGGCATTGGCAATAGAAAACCCAACATCGGTCGACCTGTAATCACAACTATCCGAAATTCTCCCTAAAGTCAAACCCACATAATATAATTTTAGTTTGTAACGTCGACTTCAACCACTTTAGCCTTCTGGAACTTTCCCGTTAAATGTTCCCTCTTGTTTCTCTCCATGCAGGGGCATTTTGGGAAGGTGGAGCTGTATCGCTATGATCCTCGGGAGGACCGAACGGGCGAGCTGGTGGCGGTGAAATCCCTGAAACCAGACAACCGGGAAGAACAGAGCAACAACCTTTCCAAAGAGATCGAAATCCTGAAGGCGCTTTACCACAAAAACATCGTCAAGTACAAAGGCATCTGCCAAGAAGAAGGTAGACCGCAAAGTCACAGTGATTCCTGTGTGTGTGTGTGTGTGTGTGTGTGTGTGTGTGTGTGTGTGTGTGTGGGTTCTCGGGTTTTAACACTCAGCAGGACTAAATCAGCCTTCCTGGTTTAGTTTTGGATTCTTTTTTGAACTCGAGCATTTCTGCCTTTTTAGAATCATCTAGTTAGATTTTTAGCTAAGTTGAACTGTTTTTGAGCTTCATTAAAACTCTTCTTCTCTGATGTTTCTGCTGGAGTTTGGTGAATTTTGGATCACGATGGTTGACAACAACAGCTTCCAAATGCAAATGCTCCAGTCGGAGTTCAATTCTGATCCTCTTTTCTGCTCAACTGGTGGAGAAACGTTCCAGCTGCTGTTTAGAAACCAATTTTTAAATGAATTGGCCCAAAAACAGGATTAAATAATTCCACTGAAGCTGTACTTTAGAGACTCTTTGCAGTTTATTTACTTCAAATCAAAAACAGACATTAATTAAGGGCTCCAGGTGTTTTAATGAAGGAGGGCCTTCGCCGAGTTTGGATCCGTTTGTTTTTAATAACTAAACACTAAAAGGCTGTCCCCGATTTTGAAATGTTTAGGCTTGAATGATTCTGGATCTACTCTCAGAATAATAAAACAAATGTCCTGTGAATGTGTTTGTAGGCGGCCAATCCATTAAGCTGATCATGGAGTACCTACCACAGGGTAGTTTGAAGGACTATCTACCACGACACAAAAGTGGGACCAGCCTCTTCACTCTGCTGAGCTACTGCATCCAGATATGCCAGGTAATGCTAGCTCTGTTCTTTAGAGCCGTCGAGACTCCTGAAGGTCGAGCCCATGATTTATTATAATCCTCCTAGGGTATGGAGTATTTGGGATCTAAAAACTACATCCATCGTGACCTGGCTGCCCGGAACGTGCTGGTGGAAAACGAGCAGACGGTGAAGATCGGAGATTTCGGCCTCACCAAGAGCATCAAAGACAACGAGGGGTATTACACCGTCAAGGATGAACTGGACAGCCCTGTTTTCTGGTGAGTCCAGAGGGAGGACGTTAGAAAGAGGAGTGAACAGATTGCAGACGGAAGTGGAAATGTGGAAGATGTGGCGATCCATTCAAGCATATTCCAAACAAATGTCTCCTAAGAAGCCATTTTCTTTCAGCTGGAGCTGAATTAAGACGTTCTATCAAATATCAGACCTTCTGTCAGCTTTCAAGGACCTGAACCTTAACTCTCACTCAAGGACCACTCCCGTAATGAACACTAGAATGTAATGATTGTCAGGAACTGAGTGGTAATGAATTCCTCGAGCCTTTTTGAGTGATTAGACTTCAGTTTCAGTACAGCAAATATTTAAATGACCTTTGTTTTGTGAACTTTGGAATAGCGGGGAGAGAGGATTGCATGATTCTTGTCCTGGTCCCATCCCAACTATAGGATTGGGATCTTGATTGAGAGGCATGACCTGTATTGTTTTTTCTATCATACCGATACCGATACGTAGAGGTCACGGTCAGCCAGCGGCTGATATGTGCTGCAGATTTTCTGGGCAGATAGACGTTTTCTACCTCATTTACAGGTTTAAATGTCACTAATACCAGTTGATGCACACAGTTTCTGCAGCTGAATCATTTTTTTGACCACCGAATTTAACAAACTGCTAAATCTTTATTTAGTGCACTGCTCTGTGTTAATGATAAATGACCCGCACTTGTGTAGCACCTGTCAGAGTAAGGACTCCAAAGCGCTTTACACTACAGTGTATCATTCACCCATTTACACACACATTCACACACTGATGGTGATGAGCTATGATGTAGCCACAGCTGCTCTGAGGTGCACTGACAGAGGCGAGGCTGCCGAGCGCAGGCGCCACCGGTCCCTCCGACCACCACCAGCAGGCGAGGTGGGTTAAGTGTCTTGCCCAAGGACACAACAGCAGAATTCTCTGTCCGGAGCCGGGATCGAACCTGCAACCTTCCGATTACTGGACAACCAGCTCAACCTGTTGAGCTACTGCTGCCCCAAATCACACATTAATCACACAAATTAATATCACACATTTAACTAAAGTCAAACAAATCTGTTATCTGACCAAGAATTAAATATTCAAAACTAGTAAAGGTATTTTAGAGCCTTTATTATGGAATATATGATGTAATATATATCCAAATGGAATTCTGCAGCAGAACCAGGCTGCCCGGGATCTGCCTGACTTTAAAGGGGTGGATTTCTCATTTAATCAATATAATTGCAGTGGTCTCTAGTAGGAATGAATGCCTTGCAGGCAGAACTCAGGGCACAAAAAAGCCCACAAACCCCTGGCTAATCAGGACCAAGTCTGCGACATCATGTGCTTCAAACGGGAGAATTTAGTCCTATTTCCTGATATTTAGCCTCCGACTGGATAAAAGCAACGCGTCTACCACTAGCTCTGTTTGCCCTAGAAGATGGATGTTTTATCTCCACAAATAAACAAGTCTAGAAGAGCTTCTGCCATGTGTTGGAGTTGCTAATGCTAATGGTTAGCTTCTGTGGAAAGAGACAGTTTCTGCTGATTCTGGATGCTAAAACAACAACAGCCTTCCCCGTCACCCGAGTCATTATGGGTAAGTCCAAATGAAAGTGTGACGTAGATCTGTCAGGCTTTTCTAATCCTAGAGTTTTACCGTCTATTTTCTATCAGAAGCTAATGCAGATGACAGGTGTAGGAGATTATGTTCATGTTCAGCCTGCAGAAAAAACTCAGTGATTATAATCCAAAATAATCGTTTAAAAAGGTTTTTTCCATAAACCACACCTTTAAATCAGCTTCTTTAAGGAAGTATATCTGCCAGTGCCAATATATAAAAAAAATAGTAAATATCGGCTCGACGTATCCGTTTACCCCTAGTGTGATTGCTCTGGCACGCTGGTACAGCTGCGTCCAGTGTGTGAGGTCATAGAGCTGAGGCCTAAAGGGCTCGGTCCTGTTCGAATGACTCGTTAGCCTTTCTATAGGCAGGCTGTAATCTATAAAAACAAAAAAGATCTAAATCTGAAAATATTGAATTAGTTCTCCTTTAGTAATCTAGTTTTAATTTTCTAATGTTTTTTGTTGAACACATGAACGCAGATGGATCACTAACGCTTTGTGCTTTTGTGTTACAGGTACGCCCCAGAGTGTCTGACTCACTGCAAGTTTTACCTGGCTTCAGATGTTTGGTCCTTTGGGGTGACGATGTATGAAATCATCACCTACTGCGACTCCTCCAAGAGCCCCATGACGGTCAGTGTCCAGTCCCATCCCCCCAAAACACTCCCACCCTTGTTGTGTAGGTTTCACGAGTAGACCATGAGAATCAAACCGCTGAATACATCCACAGGGACAGACAACTCCTGGCCGTACGCTCGTTTGCACGTGGCAGATGGCACGGGTTTTTAGCCAAAGCAGCAGATGACACATTCTACCAGAAGCATTCCAACCACTAGACCATGCCAGAGCTGCAGGCATCGTTTTTGGAGACGATCTGTTATGTTCATTGGATTCTTACCGAATCGGTTGTTTCAACTGATTTCTGACTAATTAGGACCTGAATAAGTCGTCTGTAAAGGAAATGTTAAAAGGACCAAACAGGAAGCAGAAGCTCTAGTGTCAAAGTTTTAACACAAGTGAATCAATTAGTGTGAAAATATTAGGATCAAACTGTTCATTAATCAGATTTTCCTCTGATTGCGGAAGAAAAGTAACTAAAATCAGCAGAATTAGAATCAGTTTTATTGCCAGGAATTAGCTTTGATGGAACATACAGACAAACAGATGCATCAAATAATTCCTGAGAGCAGTGATAGATGATCAGTTTTATAAACTGCAGTCAGCTGCAGCTTTTTCCTTTTAGTTAAAGATCTGTCAGTCGTTATACTAGTGTGAACAAATGCCCAGTGATTTGTTTTCTGTGGAAATAAAGCTCTGGCGCTCCTGTTTCAGGATAGAAGTTAGTCTAAGGACTGAGAGGCAGAAAACTGCAGGATTGCGATGTGCAAACACCTCTACTCTGATTGGCCAACAGCTACGTAACTCTTCTGGTGTTTCTGTTCGCTCTTCTTTAATGGTTTAAAAAAATGCAACATTGATGTTTTATCTCCACGAATAACGCAAGTCTGAGCAAGTTCCGCCATGTTGCTAATGCTAATGGTTAGCTTCTAAAAGTCGAGACACACTCTGCTCTCTCCTGGCCGCTAAATCGACAGCATCCTGCTGTCGTAAGCCAAGGTGGGCGGGGCCATGAAAACTAGTTTACTCTGACATAGAAGAGACTGGCTTTTTCTGGTCTTTATTTCCTTTCTGCGGCTAATGCAGGCGACGGAGGTTGAAGAACATCTTCACGTTCAGCCTGCATGTGAAGCTCAGAGTGACTGATGGTGTTTCAAGTGTTAATGCTTCTCAATGAACAAGACCTTTAAGAACTATAAAAAACGTTCCCAAAGAGTAAAAATAACATCAGAAGTTTCTACGTTTTAGTGTGTTTCAGAGGGAGTTTTCCTCTCCACCTTCGCTACATGCTTGCTTAGCATGAGGATTGCTTTAAAGTCTTTTGTCATAACGAACTGAACTCAATTGGAATGTTTACTTTTTGCCTTGAGACAACTCTTGTTGTGATTTGGTGCTATATAAATAAACTGAACGGATTGGAATCTGTAATGTGATTTTGTCTTCACCTCCCCAGGTTTTCCTCAATATGATCGGTCAGACTCACGGCCAGATGACGGTCATGCGCTTGGTGAAGATGCTGCAGGATGGGAGAAGGCTGCCACGCCCAGACAGCTGTCCTGCTGCTGTGAGTATCTCAATCCCACTTTGGTAAATGGTAAATGGCCTGTATTTGTATAGAACAGGGGTCGGCAACCTGTTCCCATCAAAGAGCCATTATTACCCGTTTCCCACAGTAAAGAAAACACTGGGAGCCACAGCAGCCGCGGCGTTGTGGGCGGGGCCTACCCTCAGACAGCAGAGCGCTGCTCACAACAGGTGACAGCATCCGGTACCGGTCGCTCGTGTACGTCAAAGCTATTATAACTTATTTATATAAAGTGGATCCAGGGGTTGTAGCCCGTCTCTGCCTACAATATTTAGATATTTTTCACCCTGTTGGTGGTTTTACTGAGCAGGTGCCACTTTTGTTATACGTTTATTTTTAAAATATGTTTAGACTGTTCAGAATACAAATCCAGGCTCTGTCACGTTTGATTGTTGTAATTAAACTTTGTAGGTGGGGAAGGTCAGAAAAGGATCCGATCAATTTGATTTTCCCTCATTTACAGCGACGGAGACAACGGCGCAGTGCGCTTGGCTCTGGTGTTAATCAAGTTTAATTATATCTCTTTGCAACAATTTTCACAAGAAAACAGAACAGTTAAAAGCAGGGCTTGTGTTGACCGGATAGGTCCCGTATTTGACTGTTTTTTTTGACGGAGAAAGAATAGAAAGAATTACCCCGACGCATGCAGACGAACTGACACTTTATTCTACGCACATCGCAGATGTAGCTAAATCACTCAAGAAAAGATTCCCATCTGAACATCTGGGCTGGACACTGCTCAGCGCAGCTCACTGTCAGCGTGTACTACATAAGGTGCGCAGCGAGTTGAAGATGTGGAGATGGGCTTTGAGCGCGTTGCAGAACCAAAGCGCATGCAGGAAGATTCCTCCGACTGAAGCGAGTGTTTTTCAAACCCTGTCTCTCAGAGAGACTTGTCACTTAGAAAATGTTCCCTGATTATGAAACTTTGGCTGAATAGCGCTTGTTCCTGTCTCCAATGTGGCGACGCATCCAGGAGCCGTCTGAGGAGAATCCCAGAATCTCACATCCTCGTCAGCTCAGAAAGTGCCGATATGATTTCGCACAAGCGTGACGCGTCAACCCGCGTCTCACAGCAAGATCGGATTGGAACTGTTCAGGTTTACGCAGACAATCTTTACATTTAGAATTGGCTTACAGATGTAAAATTAATGCAGTAAAATATAAAGCATTTTATGTAAATATCATTCATTATTTTACAAGCACAGAGAGCCGCATCAGATGGATGGAAGAGCTGTGAGTTGCCGACCCCTGGTATAGAACCTTCTTAGGGTTCTACAACCCCCCCCCCCCCCCCCCCCCCCAAGGCCCTTCACAACACAATCGATCATCCACACATTCACACCCTGGTGGTGATGAGCTACGATGTAGCCATAGCTGCTCTGGGGCGACGCCTGCCGAGCACAGGCGCCACCGGTCCCTCCGACCACCACCAGCAGGTAAGGTGGGTTAAGTGTCTTGCCCAAGGACACAACAGCAGAATTCTCTGTTGGAAGCCAAGATCAAACCTGCAACCTTCCAATTACTGGAGAACCCGCTCTACCTCCCGAGCTACTGCTGTCCCCAAAAGGAATGTCTTAATCAATCAGTTACGGCTTTATTTATATAGCGCCTTCCTCACCCATTACTGGAGGCGCTGAAGAACAAAACACAATCATGATAAAAGTAATTAAAACGTTGAACATGAAACAACAGAATTAAAAGCAAAAATAAAAACTACATAAAAGTAAGCCAACTGCAAGCATGTTCAGGAAATGCTAAACAAAAAAAAAAGGGTTTTCAGGCGACTCTTAAAGGCCGACAAAGAAGTAGACCGCCTTCTTGACTGTGGGAGCTGGTTCCAGAGTGATGGTACCAGGACCGCGAGTCCGACACCTAGTCCGAGGGACAACTTAACATTTAGACATCAAAATGTCTCCAGATTTATACAGGAAGCAACGATTTCAGTGCTTTCAGTAGATCTGCTTTAGTTTCTTCCTGCATGCCTGCAAACGTTGGGAGATTTAGAGACAGCTGGTTGGTTTAGAACGTTTTTTTAATCTTTAAGTTTAGCAAATGTTCGATCTAGAAAAGCTTTAGCCTCAAAAACAAAGATCTGCTTATTTTGGGCAGACAAAGTAGTAGTTGTAGTGGTTTCCATAGCGACGGCCAACGCCCATGGAACAAAACGCCATTGTGTTCAGTAAACCTGTAATTTTAAGGGGTTAAAATACTCAGTTATACACTGTGAAAGTATGCGTTTTATCATCATGGGGAAATATGAGTCATACTCTGCTGCATAGTGTTTTACACAACACCAGCAAAAGCAGCAGCACTCTTACGGAGTCCGTGTGTGTCCAGGTTTACAACCTGATGATGAGGTGCTGGGAGCAGCAGCCCGAGAGGAGAATCGCCTTCAGCCGTCTGATTGATGAGCTGTCCATCCTGCAGCAGCAGCAGCAGCAGCTTCAGCACCAACACCAGCTGTGAAGGCTTGACCGTCGGAGCCTCGGGAGTGACGCTGGCCTCGCCGGCTGACGGGGAAACAAACTGATCCCAGGTCAGCATCTGCTTTGTGCAGCTTCACTGCTCAGGAACAGACTCCAAGCCGCAGCTTCAGCAAACTCCCACGGAAACCTTCCACGACCATCATAGAAAAACTAAAGTCTAGCCTTAACTTTAGTTTACCATAGATTTTTATTTTTTGAGGGTTTCTAATCCTGAAGAAAGGAAATCCAAACACCTTAGAGCGTTCCAAATGTGAGTCGATATTTTTATTTTTGTTTTTCGTGAATTGTCAAACTTATGAGGACTCCTGCAGCTCGCTGAGGATGTAGCGATCAGTTCATCACTGATCGATGTGTGAGATGGAGACCGAGCAGAGAAGACTGGCTGTTAGTGGCAGACTGGTGGTTCAGTGCCACTGCTGATTTATGGACTCATAAGGGAAACGCTGCCCACCATCTATCTATGTAAATATGTATGTGTAAGTATCATGATTGATATGCATCACTGTGCCTGGATTTACTGTTCATGATGTGCAAATGCAGCTGGGGAGAGGTGGGATTCAGTTAGAGCCAGTACAGTCAGCAGGATACTTTCACTGCTCTGTTCTTAAAGAGCAAGTCACCCCCTACCAGAGTCTAACTCCACTCCCACTTCATGTTTGAAAAATGCAACACATGCTGTTAAGTGGCAGACCGAGAGGGCGGAGCCACTAACAAATACACACACACTCAGGCTCACGACAGCATTGTGACATCATAATGTACCAGTTTACATCATAGCATACTTCTTAGCCAATAGCGGTGGCAGATTTAAATTAAAATACAGTGCAGAGTTTTTACCTGACAACGGCACAACACTGCCAGTTTTAGGCAGAATATTTAAATTTTAACTAAGATGCACTGAAGTGCCAAATTATTGACGACACGTGTCTACAGCACGATTAGACACTCATTTATTTAGTTTATCAGCAAAAAAAAAAATGTTTATTTGGGGGTGACTTGCTCTTTAAAAATCATAACTGTGATGTTTGGATTGGACTATAAACAAAAACCGCAGCATCTTTTGTGCTGCATAGGATTTTCTAGTTTCAGAAATGTTACTTTTACCTAAAGTGAAAGTGTTTTAGCTGCGTTTGCACAGGAACATAAACCTCTTTGAACTTTTGCATTATTATAACCAAATGGAGCTTTTATGTGATCAGCTGGCCCTACCTACTGGAGACACTTGAGGGCAGTAGAACTTCACTATGTAGCTTTACATTCATCTGTTTAGTTAAGATGCTTTAAAGATTTGCACCGACACACAAATCTCATCAAAAGTCATAATTATGCGTCTGAGTTTTGTCATTTTTCTGCAAACTTGCCAATATTTGAGAGAATATAAAAATGTGTATCTATGGGTTTGTGTGTGTGGGTTTTCACTCACCTGGCCAGGTGATTTAGTGACTGGTTTGTCTCGCCTCGCTGCAACTGGTGGAAACAAAAAGGCACTGCCAGAATCACGTGTGCTTCGGTCCACGTTTTATTAAGGAATATAAAAGACAATTCCTTCTGCTCTAAATAAGAGGGAATACAATAGAAATAAAAAACGATAGATAAATAAACCCAAAGCCATGATAACTACTGAAAAGCTCTTTATGGTACAGCTTTAATTCAACATGCCCAGATTGCTGTAGAAATACCTTATTCACAGTAAAACATCAGTGTGATATAAAACTTTTGCAAAATCTACATTTTTATTTCAAGTTAGGAAACAAAAACAAAGCTGTTTGCAAAGCAGCAAGCACAGCAAACCAGAAATTATTTACAGCAAATGAATCGGAAAACATCAAATATTGTAAAGCTGAGATCCACACACACACACACACACACACACACACACACACACACACACACACACACTCATTTACTGTCTCAGCAGTCCGTAGGCATTAAACAGGACAGAGTAATCTGGATTGAACCTTGATTTAAGGCGAAGGCTACCAAAATACAGATTATATGAATAGAATAGTGCTTTTGTTGAAAATGAAGGACGAGCCTTTGTCCTCAGCTGAGAGTCTAACAGATGGAGGTCTTCAGCATAGACTGATCCTTGTGACGTGGGCTTGTGTTTTTCATTTCAGGTCACAGGACAGTCAGAGACCCTGTTTTGATCCTCCTCTCCAGTAAACTATGGTCTGTAAATATTCCAAAAAGAACAATTTGAACCTAAAATGGGTTGAAATCAAAAGAAAAACCATAAAAAGTTGCGTGGACGAAATTTGTGAAGTGTTTCGTTCAAAAGAAGCAAACGACTTGTAAACGACAACCAGCAGTTAGAATGCATTAAGCGCTGATGGATGCAGCAGAATCCAGAGGTGTGACTAAGTCACTGCTTTGCAAGTCTTTCCAGCCAAGTGTCAAGTCGAGTCCAAGTCAAGTCCAAGTCCTTAAATTTGAATTTTCAAGTCATCTGTCCAACTTCATTTAAATTCCAGAAATAAAGCTTCTTAAAGCTTAACTTATTTGCTCAAACAAGCAGAAAGTGCTGCCCAGAACGAAGAATGATTCATGATTTTTGTCCATGTCTGGTCACTTTTGTGCTAAAATATCAAATATGCTCAACTCCTCAAGTCAACTGATGCAAGTCATTGGCGTCAGAGCCAAGTTGTAAGTCTTAACAGATTTTATCAAGTCAAGTCAGAAGTCATTAAAATGACTCGAGTCCACACCTCTGGCAGAATCTGAGAACCCATCTTCTGACCCAAAACACAGTCTGGCCTCTCTTCAGCGCCCCCTAGTGCACAATATCTCAAAATAAACCATAAAAGTCTACAAATGAGTAGAAGAGCATATCTGAAGCTGAAAGCAGGTAAAGCATCCAAACACAAAATGCGTTTAAATGCAGGTTGTTGTACCCAAACTAGTTTTTCTTAACTGCTTTTCTCATTTGTTTTGAGAACATTTTATAAATAATACACATGTTTCATCATCATATTTAAAGTTGAACTTTTATAAACATTTCAGCAGATTTGTCAACATCTGATGTGAATCTGCTGATGCTGAAAACAATTTGCTCCACATGTAAAGAAACAAGGTGAAAAGCTTAATAAAACATACAAATCTAGAATACCTGTAAGATTGTGTGTGTGTGTGTGTGTGTGTGTGTGTGTGTGTGTGTGTGTGTGTGTGTGTGTGTGTGTGTGTGTGTGTGTGTGTGTGTGTGTGTGTGTGTGTGTGTGTGTGGTCTCTACAGGTGTAGTAGAGTGCAGGACTCTGGCAGAATAAACCAACAATACGCTGAGCGAGCACTCAGAATAAATCCCTGCAGGCAGCCAGAGTTGTTTTTCAGCTCTCCCCTTTCCATCCTTTACCTGCCAGAACCCCCCCCCCACACACACACACACACACACACACACACTCTGACACAGTACCAGCAGGAGAAACATCAGCTCATTATCTCTGACTCTGTGGCAGCTGGAACCGCTGAGTTCATTCTGAACAAATGGTTTAGAGTAAAGGTTTTATTGTGATCACAGGCATCTCCAGCTGACTGGCAAGAGTCTAAACAGGAAGAAGATCCAGATGTCCTCACCCACAGCTCCATGCGTTACCTCCAGTAAAATTTTGTTTTCTTTTTTTAAATCAAAATGGTCACACATGGTCATTTTTTCATGTTTCATTTGCTTTGTGTTGTATCAAGCAACCAATTTTTAATATTAGGAAACACTTTTAACTGTAGCACAAACTATTTGTGGACCTCTTATGATGAACAGTACTAATGGAAACAGTGTTCCCTCGCAAGGACACAAGTCACTGGGGCCGTCCTCTGGAGCCAGGCCTGGAGTTGGGGCACATTGGCGAGCGCCTGGTGGCTGGGCTCTTACCCATGGAGCTCGACCGGGCACAGCCTGAAAAGGAGATGTGGGTCCCCCTTTCCATGAGCTCACCACATGTGGGAGGGGCCAAAGGAGTCGGGTGCATTGTGTGTCGGGTTGTAGCCGAAGGCAGGGACCTTAGTGGTCTGATCCTCGGCTACGAAAGCTGGCTCATGGTATGTGGAATGTTGGAAAGAGCCAGAGTTGGTGTGTGAGGTTGAGAGGTTTGGACTAGATATAATTGGACTCACCTCAACGCATGGGTCTGGCTCTGGAACCAGTTTCCTCGAGAGGGGTTGGACTTTCTACCACTCTGGAGTTGCTCCCACTGAGAGGCGCACAACAGGGGTGGGCGTATTTGTTGCCGCCCATCTTGGTGCCTGTATATTGGAGAGTGCTCCTTCCAGTGACTCCCTCGTTCTGCTGGGGGACTTTAATGCTCACGTGAGCAATGACAGCGAGACTTGGAGAGGTGTGGTTGGGAGGAACGGCCCCCTGATCTGAATCTGAGCAGTGTTTTGTTACTGCACGTCATGGATTGTCCATAACGAACACCATGTTCAAGCATAAAGGTGTCCATAGGTGCTCTTGGCACCAGGATACCTTAGGCTGCAGTTCGATGATTGACGTTGTTGTTGTTTTCTGATCTGCGGCGGCATGTCTTGGACACTCGGGTGAAGAGAGGGGTAGAGTTGTCAACAGACCATTACCTGGTGGTAAGTTGGCCTCGATGGTGGGGGAGGAAGCCGGTCAGGCCCGGCAGGCCAAAACGTATTGTGAGGGTCTGCTGGGAACTTCTAGCAGACTCTCCTGTCGGAAGGAGCTTCAATTCCCATCTCCAACAGAATTTCGAACACGTCCCGAAGGAAGCGTTGAGTCCAAGTTCCGTGCTTCTATTGTTGAGGCGGCTGACCGGAGCTGCAGCTGCAGGGTTGTCTGTGCCTGTCGTGGCACCAAACCCACTGGTGGACACCGGCAGTTAGGGATGCTGTCAAGCTGAAGAAAGTGTCCTATTGGATCTTTTTGCCCTGTGGGACTCCAGAGGCAGCTGATGGATACCGGCAGTCCAAGTGGAATGAGGCTTAGGTGGTCGCGGAGGCAAAAACCCAGCCGTGGGAGTTTGGTGAGACCATGGAGCAAGAATTCTGTACGGCTTTGAGGAGATTCTGGTCCACCATCCGGCGTCTCACGAGGGGAAAGCGGTGTGCTACCAATACTGTTTACAGTGGTGACGGTGTGCTGCTGACCTCTACTCAGGACATTATGGATCGATGGGTGGAATACTTCGACGAGCTCCCAGTCCCACGGGCACGTCTTTCAGAGTCTGGGGAGTTTGGGTTGGACTCTCCAATCTCTGGGGCCAAGGTCACTGAGGTGGTTAAAAAAACTCTTCGGTGATCCTCCCGGAGGTTCCTTAAGGCTTTGAATGTTGTGGGGCTGTGTTAGTTGACGTGGCTCTGCAATACCGCGTGGACATCGGGAGCAGTTCCACTAGATTGGCAGACTGTGGTGATGGTCCCTCTATTTAAAAAGGGGGGCCGCAGACTGTGTTCCAACTACAGGGGGATCACACTTCTGAGTCTCCCTGGTAAGGTCTATTCAGGGGTTTTGGAGAGGAGGGTCCATTGGATTGCCAAACCTCAGATTCAGGAGGAGCAATGTGGTTTTTGTCCTGGCCGTGGAACACCGGACCAGCTCTGTACTCTTAGGGGTATCGGAAAAGGGTAGAAGTCCATCTCCAGGTCAGGGATGAGGTCCCGCCTCAAATGGAGGAGTTTAAGTATCTCTGGGTCTTGTTCATGAGTGAGGGAAAGCTGGAGCGTGAGATCAATAGGTGGATTCATGCTGTGTCTTCAGTGATGCGGGGGCAATTTACTGGTCAATCTATGTTCCTACCCTCACCTATGGTCACAAGCTTTTGGTAGTGACTGAAAGAACGAGATCACAGATACAAGCGGCCAAAATAAGTTTTCTCCACAGGGTGGCTGGGCTCTCCCTCAGAGGTAGGGTGAGGAGCTCAGCCATCCGAGAGGGCCTCGGCGTAGACCCGCTGCTCCTCCACATCAAAAGAAGCCAGTTGAGGTGGCTTGGGCATCTGGTCAGCATGCCTCCTGGACGGCTCCCTGGTGAGGTTTTCCAACTGGGAAGACCCAGGACACGTTGGAGGGACTATGTCTCTCAGCTAGCCAGGTAACGTCATTGGATTCCCCTGGAGGAGCTGGCCCAAGTAGCTGGTGAGAGGTAAGTTTGGGTCTCTCTGCTTAAGCTGCTGCCTCAGTGACCCGACTCAAGATAAGTGGCTGAAAAAGGATGGATGGACAAACTATTTGTGTTACTTGTTTTACTGCCAGCTTATGGTGACACCCCTCATGTGAAGCATGGTGGAGGGAGCATCAGAATTTGGAGCCGATTATTAAAGGAACCCTAAATTCACAGTAATACCTAGACAGCATGAACAACACTGATGAACCAGGATGCAGCAACAGCTCAGAGATCAGATCCTCTAACACACACCCCTAAAGGCTTCACAAAGCTTGCCATGGGCAACATTCAACATGTTTACTGCTGTTTGTTATCTTCACCTCCACAAACAGATGCACCAGGATGGAAGAGCAAAGATCCTTTCAACCACTCAAGCTGTCATCCTGGGGTCATAAAAACCTGTCTGATTGGCTCTAGACGTCTCAGAGTGGATCCAGCTGAGGATCCCATGGTGGAAGATAAGTGCCTGAGTGGAGAAAATGTTAAAACGGCCTAAAAACAACAAAGCTAGTGAGTGTGTGTGTGTAAAACACACCTCACCAAGCGAATGAGCCTTTGTCTCGTTGGGTTTTAACTTACTTTATAATGGAAGGTGAAGTGTTTAAATCAAGACTGAAGCAAAAAAACTTGAGTTTTCTTCAAATAAAACACAATGAAGATGAGTTTCTGCCCGACAACTCCACAAACATGCTTAAAACTAAGAATATCTGCAGCACAAATATGGATTCAAAGCTATTATAGAGACAGAAGTTTACTTGAACTTAAATCTGATTTTAGTGAAAAACACTGAAGCCGACACCTCCGACTCCTTGGAGCAGAAAAACCTCTCAGCACAGATCTGGACTCTACTTAACCCTCTCATCTCAACTGTGTGTGATCACCGTGGGGATGCAATTAATATTCTGCTCAGGGATATACATTCAAATGCTTGGGAGCAGAATGAAAAGAATAAATGAGATACAAGAAAAAAGTTTTCAGCAGGTGTAAAAATCAGCGTCTGACTAGAACGGCTAAAAACAAACAGCTTTTACATTCATCTCTACAGCTAAAGGAGTGTTATTTTATTGCCGGTTTGGCCTGTAAAGTCCTCTGGTGTTTAACAGTCCACGCTCTGACTGTGCAACAATATTTCGTAAAAATAATAATTCACTTTTGGCAAATATTTCTCCTAGAAAAAAAAAGTTTCATTGTTAAATCTAAAAAAAGGAAGGTATTCTGCAGGATTTTACATTGAAAAATACTTTATAATCATCCCAGAGGAAAATTAAATGTCATTGTAACTCGTTCTTTAATCCTTTAAATGTCACAGACAATTAAATCTGAATATTTCCTTAAAGTAAAATAAAAAAATCTGATTTTACTCCTGAAGCGACTATGTGATGCCGTATGAAGATCACTAAGAAGACAATAAATTAATAATTGTAAATAAATATGGAGAAAATGTATGGAAGCCCATTCCCATCGCTAAATAAATTGGTTTGATCTCATAAGTATGACTTAGCTATCTCATAACAATTAGATCGCTAAGTCATAATTATGAGATAGTATCTCATATTTTTTTCAAACCGGATTGGCGGGAATGGGCTTCCATAGTAGGGAAAGATTTGTTGTAGTTCGTGTAGTTGAAAAATTAAAGTAAACAAAAAAAAAAAGATGCTAAATCACAATTTCTAGAATTAAGTAAAATAGGTTGAAATAACATTTAAAAGATAACTTCATATGTCAAAATAAAGGTTCACACATTAAAAGTTTCAAAATTATTGGGGAAAATGTAGAAATATTTGGGAAGAATGTAGAAAAAATTGGGATGAAATGAAAATGTCAGGAGAAAACTTCAAACACTGAGAAACGAAGGCTTAGGGAGGGAAGCTGCTGTGCTCAACTAGAATTCAATCCTTCACAATAAGAGCCTCAAACAGCAACACACCAGAAACTTCACTAATCTTTGGTTCAAATTATATGCAGTTATTCTCCAGTTGTGTGTTTATCCAGTGCATTGTGGGTATTAGTCTCTGCAGCTGAGCTGATTCAGCATTTGGTTCCTGTTTTGATCTCATGACTACTTTACTCAAATAATTTCTGCTTTATCAACTTTAGTTTTGATTGGAAACAAGCAAATAAATAAAATAAAATAAACGTCCTCCTTTGAGTTTTTCCTTTGATCGTCAGCAGCCCAAACATCCATGCTACCTTTATCCTTTCCCACAACAATAACTAATAATTAATAACTTCAAAAAGGATTTAAAGCTCCTGTTTGCACCTAATTTCCTGCAAAACAGCAGAGGAAGAGACCTGCCTTATTACTTGGCTTAAAAACAGAAAAACACATTTTAAGTCTCATATATTGACTTCATAATAATAATTACTTGAATTGCCTTGGAATATTATTATATTACAAATATATACCAGTATATTGTAGAATGACAAAAGAACATTTAATGTTTTTTCCATTTCTGTAGAACAGCACAATCAAAAGAAGAGCTCCGAAACGCTCCTTTTATTATATATTACTGTCTGATACGCATGGCTTCAGATATATTATATTACAACGCACAATTTACAGACTGTCCTCCCCAAATGTTTCCCTACAAATAAAAAACTGGTGTGTCCATTAAGGGAAGTTATTAGAAGTCACCATATTAATGGTTTCAATCAGCTCTCAGACCCCATTTGTTTCCTGATGTGTTCCCAAACTTTGGGATAGAAATGGCTGACACTTCCTACAGATACAGCATAGAAACACACGCGCGCGCAATTCCCAGCAGGGAGATTTAAAGCAGATCCTGGGTAATAACAGGCAGTGAAGCGGGAATGAGCTAGCCTGGCAAGCCAGACTAAATAAATGTATTATTTAGTCTGGCCACGCTCCATTGACGGCTCTCGGTTGTGGGGCGGGTTCTACCGTTGTCTTTCAAATGATCTCCGCCTTCCACTGGACAATGAATGTGACATACTCTTGTTTCACTCTGTTGCATTTGTTCACTAAGCAGATAGAGCACTACGATTGGCCCACCATTATGGACCAATCACAGCTCTTTATGTGTTTGAAACCCCTCTAGAGAGCTGTGATTGGCCAGCCAGAGTCCTGGTAGGAGCTGCGGAGGTTCCAATGGAGCGTGCCTAGACCAAACTTTGCAAAGCAAGAATTTGGTCTAGTTCACTAGGCTAGGGATGAGCAAATGTCAGTAAAAACCGACGGATCAAAGCGTGAGCGTAGAATATCAGACTGGCAGGACAGTCGCTGCCTGCAAACACAAAAGCAGCTCGTACACACACGAGCTTAAATAGTTCAGCACACGTCATGTTAGAAAAAAAGCTAACAGCTACAGGTAACAGCTGGCTGAGAAACAAACGGTTAAGTTAAATAGTTAAGGCTTGAACAGGACAGAAGCAACACTGTGTATGTGTGTGTTTACAGAAGTGCTAAAGATAAAAACAAATCAAAGAGCACTATGGCTTACGTTCACTAGTGCCACCAGCAGCCCTGAATCCCGATCATACACAACTCAACACCTTCTGCAGGGATGCAAGCCTGCAGCCACTAGAGGGAGCTGTGACATCCAGCTGTTTGTGCCTCCCTTCCCTTTAGGCTTGAAGGTGGTTTGAGTCTTTTAGAGCCTTTTCCTCTTGAAGTAGTCGGCGTACTGACCCCCCAGGCCTTGGGAGTGCTGTCCGATGTAAGAGCCCTCTGGTGGTGGCGCCTCCGGCACGGCGAGCTGAGGGTACTCTCTCTTCACACCCCTCGTCTGGTTCTGACGAAACAGACAGCAAAATGGTCCGTGTGAAAAAAGCAGTAGCAGATTTACACACGATGGATTGTTTTTCTAAAAAAGAAACCTAAGAAAAAAATCACTTTTCGTGATCCAGTGGTCCCTTGTCTACCACAGCAGTCATGATCTAAAAATAACCTGCAATAGGTGAAATCCGCAAAGTACTCCGCTTTATTTATTTTTTTTTTACATTTATTATAGATGTTTGTAGCGTATGCAGCTACTACTGAAGTCACACACGAAAAAACACCAGAATGTCCGTGCCTCAACAGTTTTAATTCCAGCATAGGTGAACTGGCTGATTTGCACACACTCACATCAGCGTTTCAGGCTTTCGTCGTCACGTTCTGGATATAAAGATGCAGGAGCACTGATGACTAATGCGCTACAGCCATTTAACAGTCAACACGCTCCTCTCCACACCTTCATCTCCTCATGCTTAGACTACTGTAACTCTCTTTTCACGTGTCTGAGCAGAACCTCCCTGAACCGTCTACAGGTGGTTCAGAACGCCTGTGCTCGGCTTCTGACCAAGTCCTCCAAAAACACACACATCACCCCGCTTCTCCTCCAGCTTCATTGGCTGCCAGTCAACTTCAGGGTTCATTTCAAGATCTTGGTTCTGGTCTATAGGGCCTTACATGGACAAGCACCATCTTACATTGGTGATCTTCTTAGTCCCTACACCCCCAGCAGGTCCCTGAGGTCCAGTGATCAAAGCCTACTGGTTGTGCAGCACTGTGGCCCCCAGACTCTGGAACTCTCTCCCCCTGAGCCTGAGATCAGTGGACTCAGTGGTCTCCTTTAAAAAGCAGCTGAAGACTCACCTGTCCAAGCTTTGGTGTGACCTTCATCACCCTCTCCTTGTTCTGCTCTTTTTATCTATTCTGCCTTTCCCGGGATCTTTCCTATTTATTTTCTCTTTCCCTTTCCTCACATTTTTAAAATCACAACAATTAATTTTCCCCAATTTTTATGATTTTTTAAATATTTTTTCTAAAAATCTTTATTTGTTAACCTTTTGTTCCTGTGAAGCACCTCGTGATTTTTCTCTTGAGAGGCGCTATATCAAACACGTTTTTTTTCTTTCTTTCTTTCTTTCTTTCTTTCTTTCTTTCTTTCTTTCTTTCTTTCTTTCTTTCTTTCTTTCTTTCTTTCTTTCTTTCTTTCTTTCTTTCTTTCTTTCTTTCTTTCTTTCTTTCTTTCTTTCTTTCTTTCTTTCTTTCTTTCCTCCTCTGCTCTGCAGACGTGCTCGTCTCATCGTACCACCACAACGTTTTAAGGCTGTAAAACCCCTCCCTACACACTTAATACACTTTTCTCAGACAGGCATTAGCATGTTCTCCCTTTTCTCTTTTGTTTAAACACTCTAAAAGTTCAAACCATTGCACCTTTGGATACAGAACCCAATGCGCTGTTTAAAAAACATGCAGAATTGCACAAAGAAATCAGCGAGGTCACGAAAGGTTATAGCGAGGGACCGCTGTACCAGGGTAGATTTAACATGTTATTATGTGTTAAATGATCGTGTTTTCACCTTGTTTTGAAAATAGGAGATCAGCTTATACTAAAAACTGCAATTTAACAGATAACATGTTAATCCCTACAATAAAAAACTACTGAATTATGAAATTATATTAATCTGGTCATGCAGTGATCTCAGAGATATCACATCTGATTCGAAAACAGTTAAATAGTTCTAAAAACATGACAAAAAGAGAGTAAATTTAACTCTGGTTAGAATAACCCAAAATACTTTAACAATAAAGCTTCTGAAAATAAAACCCACATAAGTGAAGTGAAGACTTCAATTATGCTTTTGTCTCTTTGATGACTCCATACAGACTGCCCTTCCCTGACCAGTAAAAATACCTCAATTTGATGTTTTGTTTAGACATAAAGCATTAAAACGATTTATCATAGGTTGTTATTTGACGACTACTCTCTAATCTACAAACTGGCAGAAAAAATATCTAAAATTATATTATTATTTTTCACAGACAAACTGGTTAAGATCAAAATGGAGATACATTCAATTGTTTGCTGAGTTTGGTGTTGAAGACCAGCTCCAAAGCTCTATGGCCCAATCCCAATACTCACACTTCCACCCTTGCGCCCTTCAATTATGGGATCCTGACCAGGTGTGTCCCGATTCGCAAGTGTAGAAGTTGATCACGCCCCTTTTGCGCCCTTGATCTGCACTTTACCCAAGTCTGCAGCGATGCGGACTTGGGTAAAGGGTATTACCCACAATCCATTGCTGCAGGAGAAAAGGCTCAAGTGCCTTTTCTGAAAATATGTATTACTAATAAAAGTAGTTCATTTTAGGATGACTAGTTTATGCTCTGAAACTTTTACACAAAGCAGCAGTGAATGTAAAGTAATTTCAAATAATTGTTTGGTTGTTTGAAAGTTGTTAATAAATGTTTAAAAAAATACATATATAACTGCGACCAGCATCCCAGCATGCGTTGCAGTTATTTGCACACTTGTGTACTACACACTCAAAAGCCTCACAGCGCACTTTCTCCAGGTGCACTTTGCTGAAGACTGCAGGAAGAGTTTTGGGATTGGGCCTATGTGTGTGTGTGTGTGAGAGGGAGAGTATGTCTGATGCCTTCTCTGACCTCTAGTGTGTGTGTGTGTGTGTGTGCGCATACCACCTATAAAGCTCTGTTTTCTGTACAAAAAAACCAACAAAAAATCCTCTTAAAGTTAATCTAATTAATTAGAGGCTTTGTAATTAATTAATCTTTATTAATCGCATTTTAATCATTCAGAAAAATGTGTCCTCAAAGCATTTTTTAAATTTAAAATAATGAGGCAAATAATCAAACATTCAACATGGTTATTATTACTGTAAACTCATGCTTATTTCATTTTTAAAAAAAACATGTTTTAATCATTTAAAAATCCATGTATTTTTTAATCATTATCAAGGCACAATGATCTCTCGCTGCAGGAGTGATGACTCTCAGATTTGTTTTTATAAGAAAAAGCCTTAATTGCACATCCATACATATTTTCTCTCATGATTACTTGTTTCAACCTCAAATTATTTCTTGCTTTATTTGTTGTTAATGTGAAGCAGCTCCAGTAGGAGAATAAAGACTTTTTCACTCACAAATCCATCATTCTGAGTACCACTGAACACCCAAATGGGTGTTATAGACTTTATTCTGCTGCTGCAGGTGGACATTAGAAAGAAAACCAAGCTGTCAGGGGAAGCTTAAGCTTCTGGATTTGGTTGGTTAGCGAAGTAAAACGTCTCCACTCACATAGTAGTAGGCGTTCCAGTCGGTGGCAGCTGCATGAGGATGTGTGACCGGGCTGGGCGTGGCCGCTGGCGGGTGAGGCGTCCCCAGGAAGCTGGGCAATAAAGGCAGGGTGCTGTAGGCAGGGAGCACGGCGGCAGCAGTGGGTAAGACCGCCGGCGGAGGGGCGGGGCCGTTAGGGACCGCGTGCAGAGGAACTCCCAGAGGCTTGCAAACATCTACTTCCTGTAAGAGATGCACAAAACAACAGCTGCTTCAGACATTAAGAAATGAAACATGAATCTGTTTTCTCCTCTTAAGTGCTGATGCCTTCTCCGACCTCTAGTGGCTCAAGTATGAATAAACCCTGAAGTAAACCTTCCACCCAGGCTGTTTGGTGTTCATGAAGACTTTAAAAACTACAAAAATAATGGTTTACATTTCTGTTCATTTGTGTCCTTCTGGACAGACTCGCAAACTGGGTGGAACAATCCGTTACAGTCCTTGCCTGGTTCCAATCATATCCGAAAGACGGGCTATATTGTCTCTATTGGGGATCACAAATCAAAGCAGATCACCATGACATATGGGGTCCCCCACGGCTCAATTCAAGGACCACTATTCTTTAATCTCTACATGCTCCCCCCCGAGTCAGGTCATACTGAACAACATAGCCTATCACAGCTATGCTGATGACACCCAGATCTGCCTAGCCCCATCGCCCACTGGACTCACTCTGTCAGTGCCTAGAACAAGTAAACGACTGGATGCAGTCAAACTTCCTTCAGTTAAACAAAGATAAGACTGAAGTTGTTGTTTTTGGCAATGAGAAGGTTAGGATGGAGGTTATTGCTCAGCTGAACTTCAATGGAATAAAGACAAAGACCCAGATTAGAAATCTTGGTGTTATCTTTGACTCAGACCTGAACTTCTCTGGACATATTCAGGCTATAACTAAATCAGCGTTTCATCACCTTCATCAAATATCAAGAGTCAGAGGTCTCATGTCCAGACCAAACTTAAGAGAAACTTATTTATGCTTTTATTTCTAGTCGGCTGGACTACTGCAATGGTCTTCTAACTGGTCTTCCCAAAAAAGCTGTGAAGCAACTGCAGCTTGTTCAGAATGCTGCTGCTAGAGTTTTAACAAGAACTAAGAGAACGGAGCACATCACTCCTGTTCTTAGATCCCTTCACTGGTCACCAGTAAACTACAGAATAGATTTCAAAGTGCTTCTACTAGTTTATAAATCACTCAGTGAGATCTCATCCCAGTTTATACACCCAATAGGGCTCTGAGATCCCTAGGTAACAATTAGCTGGTAGAACCGGGTCAGAACCAAACACGGTGAAGCTGCTTTTAGCTACTGTGCTGCTCACATATGGAATCAGCTCCCCCAGGACCTCAGATCTGTCCCAACTCTAGTGTTGTTTAAATTGAAACTTAAAACCCTAATGCCATTTAATGCTAATTATAAAGCACATTGAATTGCCTTGTTTGAAATGTGATTTATAAATAAAGCTGCCTTGCCTTGCCACTTGAATCAGGAATACAGACACAAATCCTGCTCAGTGCGACTGATTCACATCCTCAGCATCACCGAGGAAGGGATGACCAGACGGCTGCAGAATTACTTCACTTCAGAGCCTGACTCTATTCTAACAACACATGCAAATAATGCCACAGATTTGAACAGAGCAGAAACAGGGAGCGAGTTTCTGGGAATCCTGACTGAGCCAGTGATGTCACTGGGCTGGGACTACTGCAAACAACTGCATATTTGCACATTTTTTTGCAAATTTTTGTCAATGGATAGTCGCCAACAGCCTCGGAACACAGGACCCAATGAAAAGGTCAAAAGTCTGGTTTACCTTGCCGGTGTACACCTGATTGGCTGTTGCAGGCTGGGAGTAGTACTGAGTGACAGCCTGCATGTAGGAGGTGTAATCTCCATAGGAGGATGCTGCAGATGCCTGAAAAACAAGCAGGTTAAAAGAAAATGACCAAAGGGTGGTGAGTAAAGCAGAGATGGGCTCATAAAAGCTCCTGCATTCAATGCATTTGCAATGTTCACTAAACTGAGTTGGAGATTCTTGAACCATTAAGTGCAAGTCGGATTCACATTTCATCAAAGCTCAGACACAAATTGAGAATAACAGAACGTAAATCATGGTTTCAGAAATCTTTTTCAAAACCCAAAAGGAGCTCTGAGTGTTCCATCCAGAGTAAAGATCTCTTTCTTTTCTGACGAATCTTCAGACGTGTTTTTTGTCAGAAGTGCTAAAGTGAGAAATCCAGGCATTTCTTTAGTGTTGTTGGCTAAACCTCTGCAGCAGCGTGGCTCTAGTTTCACTTCTTCTCATTTTTCCAGTTTGGATCTTAAAGGTAAAACATTCCCACACATTTGTAAATCACCGCAACGTCATTGACTTAAAGAAACAAAATGTTAATGCTTGGGTTTCTTAGCCTGGCCTGCCAGACTCGCCCTCTGTTTATTCAACACAGTGGACAAGTCTGGAGAGCACCATGAGGGGCAGGACTAGCCAACTCAAAAACAGACCTGCCAACCTGTACGCATTTTGCGTAGCCAGTACGCAATTTGGCATCTATTTACGCTGGTACGATTCACCTCTCTAAACTATCCAAAAAGCTGCGGACACGTGAGTTGAGTTCTGTGGGCAAATATGCACGTCTGGTACTCGTGTCAGACAACACGACTCAGCGGCATGGTGAAGAAGTTTAAGCCAATCATTGCAGAAAAGCAGAGAAAAACTATGCTGCCTAACCAACAGCGTAACACTCCCGCCCCCCTCCTCCCTGCATCGTCCTGCCCGCTGCTCCTCTCTCCCTCCGGTTCGCCACTTGCTGCTGTTCTGGTAAGGTAAACTGTGTGTGTGTGTGTTTTTGCCTTTATCCATTGCAGATAGATTTGGCCTGTATATATGGAGGAATGTGATTATTTTTACAGTTTAAACATGCAGCCATTACTTTTTGTCGCAGTTCGTTTTGCAACTCGTGCTACGGCAGATGAGGGAGAAGCAGACAGGGAGGGATTGGTTAGCAGACGTGCCGAAAAGAAGAGGGTCCATGTGTCTCAGAAGTTTTTGTCTAAATATCAAGAACAGTGGCCATGCTTGCGACCCTCTAAACAACCTCACCATGCATTTTGCACAATCTGCAATTATGATGTGGACATAAGCCACCAGGGAGCTGCAGGTAATTAGTAAATTAGCCCAGGTGATGTGTGCATATGTGCTTTAAGCCAATTTAATATTACATTCTTGAGAACGGAAACACCTATTGCAATTTACAAAATAAATAATTACCATTAAATGCATATAAATGTTATTTTTTATTCATTTGTATTGAAATAATTTAATGCAAGTAACTTGTATAAGCACAAATATTATATAAGGAAAATTTAGAGTTTTACTGTTTAATATTAAAATACATGATACTTTGGAGTCAGGTCAAACTGTAAAAATGTCTATAACCTTACTAGTCAAAGTAAGAACTATGTGTGTGTGTGTGTGTGTGTGTGTCTTGCAGACTGTCAACGCCATGTGGAGGGCAAAAAACATTTAAAGAGTGTGGCCAGTACAGATGCTGTCCCTAAAATAGTCATTTTTTTCATCAAGCAAGTGATTTGAGACCAATTCGGGCAGAAGCTATGTTCACCACATTTATTGCAGAACATAACTTGCCATTGTGTGCTGCAGACCAAGCAGGCCCTCTATTCAAGAAGATGTTTCCAGACCGTGAAATAGCCAAATAATATGGCTGCGCCAGAACAAAGACAGCCGCCACTGTAAAAACTTTGGCTAGGAATGATGCTGACAACATCACAGAAATAATGAAGCGGTCCCCATACAGTCTTGCTAAAGATGGGAGCACAGATATGGAGTTGCAAAAGTCCGCAGAAAAACGCTGCACAAGTGGTACTCAAAAAATTTTGACAAGGTTGGCAGGTCTGCAAAAATAGCCAATCAGAAAAAAGCCGGAAATGACAACTGTCGCGCAATGCTGTAGATTTTTAGCTGTAGTCAAAACGGCGTCCGGCATCGGCGCAAACATCTTCTTCTTCTTGTGGTTTTAAAGACATCCATCCATCCATTTTCTGAACCCGCTTAATATATATATATATATATATATATATGTGTGTGTATGTATAAAATGAAACATCCAAGATCCATAAGTACATCAAGGACAAGGCCCCAACAGATGACGTGCTCAGTGAATGTCTCAGAGAATGGCGAACAGAGGAGGAGATGCTGGAAATAAAATCGTGGGAGGACAAACCCCTACATGAGATGTACCACTGACAGATAACTGAAGTGGCTGATATCAAGAAATCCTACCAATGGCTAGAAAGAGCTGGTCTGAAGGACAGCACAGAGGCACTCATCATGGCTGCACAGGAACAGGCCCTGAACACCAGAACAACAGAAGCCAAGATCTACCACACCTGACAAGACCCAAGGTGGCTATGCAGAGGCACCTGAGACAATCCACCACATGACTGCAGGGAGTAAGATGCTGGCAGGGAAAGCAGACATGGAGCACCACAACCAAGTGGCTGGTATCGTGTACAGAAACATCTGTACAGGGTATGGACTGGAAGCCCCAAGGTCAAAGTGGGAAACACCCCCTAAGGTGGTTGGGAGAGAGCCAAGCTCCTGTGGGACTTCCTGATCCAGACCAGTGGTGCCCATGGTCATCGCGGTACTTAGGGCAGTAACCTCCAAACTGGGGGAGTGGCTAAAGCAGATCCCAGGAAAATCATCTCATTCCAGAAAAGTGCAGTTCTAGGAATAGCGGAGATACTGCAGAACCCTCAAGCTCCCAGGCCTCTGGTAGAGAACCTGAGCTTGGAAGGATGAGACCATCTGCAGAGGGTGGGATGTATTTTTTTTTATTATTCTGTGTGTGTGTGTGTGTGTGTGTGTGTGTGTGTGTGTGTGTGTGTGTGTTAGGGGCTGCATGACTTACATTTTTTTAAAGTCGAAAGTCAAGTAATGAAAATCGAGTCGACTTTGACTAATGACTTGGTTAATGATGTCACACATCCGAAGCGGGTTGGTTCTCTGGAGTTTTTGACAATTAAAATTGCGCCCACATTTTCAAAGTTAAACATCTCTTTGAACAACGGTTGTTTCTGCTTCTTTACTATTGCCCTGCTTCAGCCCTCTCCCCCCTCCCCCTTCTTCAGCCCTCTCCCCCCTCCCCCTGCTTCAGCCCTCTCCCCCCTCCCCCTTCTTCAGCCCTCTCCCCCCTCCCCCTGCTTCAGCCATCTCCCCCCTCCCCCTGCGCAGCGGCCACAAACTCACTGATGCGCCTGCAGCCTCTCGGAGTTCCTGCTGCTCTAAACATTAAAATAATTATTTCATTTTCTGTTCCTCACTTCTGATTACCTTCAGTGGTGTCTGTTTGTTGCAACCAGCAGGTACAAAAACTAACTTGTTTTTATTTGACTATTTTTCTGTCCTGCCTGTTTATTATCTTCCTGCATCACCTCTCAATCCTAAAGAGAAACTGCTACCTGGGTTCATATATATTCACCTTATGAGTTACCTTTGAACTGCAGTTCTAAAAGATCTACCGACCACAAAAACAGCGGAGTGCGCGCCGGCCACACCGGTGTGATGGTCAAAGGAGGACAAAACAGGTGATGTGCTTCGCTCCACAGCAGCAAAACGCATCAGGCACGAATAAAAGACAGAAAACATAAAAGGAAATGAGCCGACATGAACGATCGCGTGTTAGTTTTTGAGGTGGCGACACCTGATTTGATAATGTTACTGTGGCCGTGCTCAGGACGCAGATGTCTGGAGCGCGTCAACAATCAGAGCTTTGCATGGGCAAGCTGGTTAAGGTTAGGATGGGGGTGAGGGGAAGGTTAAATTGTAAGAGGGTAAAGGTCACAATTTGGTCAAATGTCCATTTTAAAGCGGGCGTCAGATGCCAACGCTCTGGCACAGCCCATCGCCTCCCAACGCGCAGGGGCTCGTCACCTACTGTCTTTTCCAAGGAGTGCATCTTGTCGGTCATTATCACGTGACCGCGACTAGTCGATGAAAGACATAACAAGTCACTACAGAGCAGTGAAGTTGACTAGTCGACTAGTTGACACAACCCCTAGTATGTGTGTAGTAGTAGTATGGACAGGGCCCAAGGCTAATTAAACCTTCATCTCTGTTGCATGCCAGTTATGTTTTACGTTACAGAAACATTACAGTTTAGAAGAAAGTTTATATTTTTTGCCCACAGAGAAGCAACAGACAAGAGATGTTATGGTGTTTTGCCCATTAGATGGATTTTAGTGAAACTCAGAAAATAATTATTAGTTCATGAACTTCAGGAGCTTTCCCTATTCAATATGGCTTCCACATTGGTGTTCTTAAACACAAACATGTCTCAAACTCAGTTAACAATGCATATTTTGATACCACAACATTACGAGTTCTTCAAAACCCACAGAGCGAGGCAAGAAAAATTTTGCAGTTTCATGTGAGAATACACACACCATCTTTTCCAAGGTTTGATCAAAACATTTACGAAAATTCTCTTCGTATAACAGGCTGACTACAGCTTAGATCTCAGAGGAGGCTGAAATAATCCCAAAGTCTGGGCAAATCTATTGATCACCTGTGTGTGCTCCTTGCTGTAGTCTGCAGCTGTGTTGTCCTGTGGAGCAGCGGTGCTGTAGGTGTGAGCTTGTGCTGCTTGGTATTGCTGGTACCACTGCTGCATGGCATCCTGCAGTGCACGTGCACACACACACACACACACACACAAGCAAACATCAGTTGAGCGGAGCAGACAGATCATGTTTGCTCAGTAATTTTCTTGCTGATTTCCGCGCCTCCTCTCTCACGCCCTGCTCTTTTCTCGTCATTCATTTACCGTTGTTCCTAGCGACAGCTCTGCCCCGTTCCTCTCCTTTGTTTCACCCTTCAAGACAAATTAAACCAACTGCTTCATTGGTTATCTAACCACAACCCATTTGTTTGGATGACTAAATTGTAATTAACATTTAAAATTAGGTTTTCTCCTAGCTGCAAAATATCAGATATGTCACCCGCCGCTGGAGGAGGCAAAGCGACAAGAGGAGAGAGAAAACAGGAGTGACAGGAGAGAAAGATCAAGGGAACGGACGAGCGGAGGAGACAAACAGCTCGTAGGAGGGCTTCATGACTTGTTTTGAGTGGAAGGATGATAAAGGGACAGTTGGAGAGTCACCGTCCGTCCTCGATGCCAAATCCACTCTCATTCTCATACGTCCACTTTTGTAGACAGATCCTCCCACACTAGTGACATCTATTATCACGTGTCTTTATTTAATTCTGCTCACCTGTGTGTAGGCCTGGTTATACTGGGTGAAGTTGGTGGAGGTATCAGAGCTGTATGGGGCGGGGGTGGTAGCCGTGGTGCTATGGGGGAAGGAGACAGACCCCTGGGACACCACGGGAGCCACCGCAGTGCCGTACACCCCGGTGCCAGGCTGTCCTCCCTGAGGCTTGTTCCCCACCGAGCCTAGGCAGAAACCATGGAACATACTGTGTGTTTAAATCTAAGATCCAACATTTTAACCCTCTTATTACCAACCTGTCGCCGCTGACAGGATTTGACATGCACACTTCTCATTATCATGATTCCTGAGTCGTTCAAGATATCTGTAAAATTCCAAAAGTGCTGAAAAGATTAAAAATAGGGCTTTTCGTGCATATACAATACATTACGGTAGCCACCGGGATTTCCTGTCTTGAGCTCAACGAATCACAACACAGATTCAGAGACGTGCTGAGTTTGTCATCCAAAATGCCCCGTTTTATAACTTTTGAATAGCTGATCAGATTAAAAAAATTCCAACGGTTCCTAAAAGTACATAAAACCAGCTTTCCAACGATCTATAGCATGAAACAATCAGTTATGGAAAATATCGCTACGAGGGGAAATCCTGCTGCACAGCCTGATTGAAATGGAGCACAGCACCGCGGTGAAAGCGAATAACGGAACAGGGAAGATAATTAGCATGAAAAGCCGGCATGAAATTATGGAAATGCCTCAAAGAAAATCAACACAATCTATTAGGTGTCCCAGAAGGCTTATAGCTATCTGAAGACAGTGACCACGAAGAAGGGCAGATCTCCGGTGAACCAGGGTATGAATGTTTGTTCAATGTTTTTTTTTAATAATTATTTTGCTAATACAAACGTTTTTGGTATAGCAGTAAATTATTATAAGTAAATTATATTTATTATTTGCAGGGACTCTGCCTGCAGCTGGAGAGAAACTGCTTCAAGGCCTACCACATCAAATAAAAACGTCTGAAAGTTTACAAAAATAAATGGTCTTAAAAACTGCTAAAAAAGATACCAAGGTTCAAACTTTTTTAAGAATAGATGCATTACAGTTCAAAGTTTGAATTGTTCATTCCAAATTGATTGCCCAAGTCATTTTGAAGTTCCTGTTCAGTAATAAATGTAAACTAGAACTGCAAGCAGTTATCAACGGGTTCCAAGCCATCCAGCGCCAGTCGCCCAACCGGCCCCGCCCTCACCTTCGCCATTCCTCATGCGGTCCCGCCCCAAAAACACGTTCTCCCGCCGGCGTCCTGTCAGCTCACTTCAATCGGCGCAATGAAAGTAACACTCGGGATACGTCATAAAACTTTTTGCTTATCTTTCACAGGCATGGCTGACTTCTCAATCGTGATTACAATCAAATTCTACTGTTTCCTTATCAAAGAACGTGAAGATTTAATGAGCAAAATCACGTTCTGCATGGGACAGAATTAGCTCAGGAAGTGGAGCGGCATGTGCGGTAATCGAAAGGTTGAAGGATCGATCCCAACTCTGACCAGAAAATGCTGCCTCGCCTCTCATTGCACCTCAGGGAAGGTGTGGCTACAATGTAGCTCATTCCCACCAGCGTGTGGCTGGGTGGTTGAATGGATGAAAGACTCCAAAACAAAAACTTCATTATAAAATCCATATTTGATCTAAAGATTACCAAACAATAATCTATACATCAAGAGTATATTAGGAATAATATAAATACTTGATAATGTCCATAGATTGAATAGATTTTCAACAAAAACTATGAGTTTCATTTTGTGACTTACTGATCAAATGATTTAAAAAAATCCTGAAAAATCCATAAATCATCCTAAAATTACCAAAATATTCTCACATGGCAATGTTAACATGCGGAATAATAAGATGTTGTTTTTAAATCAGTAGATGCCACCTATTGGACAAATTTCAAAATTTTTTCTGTGATTGTAGATGTCACTATGACTGATATGATTTGAAACTTTCTGTACATAATATATATTTTTCATGAGTAAAAGGGTGAAAATTTTTAAAGCCTATAAGCCATGCCCACTTTTTAAATAATTTTCAAAATATAGCTTAAGGGTCCGATGATAAACATATCTGCCAAGTTCTGTGGAAATCCATCAAGCCGTTTTGCTGAAACAAACTTTTTGACTCTTTAGCGCCCCCTATTGGTGAATCCAAACAAGATTTGGTAGATAGGGATTACCGCTCATACTTTGTAAGTTTATAGAGTCTCATCATTTTATCTTGAAAAATGGTGGAGATATCGTCAATTAGGACATGTGCTAGCTAGCGCACTGATTTTGACATGGAGTCATTAGCCCAATTTTCAATATTTCTGCATTTTTCTTCATCACAACGACTTAGCTTAGTCTATCGATCATATGTGCAAAGTTTGAAGTTGATTCGACGAAAAATGACGAATTAGTGTTTAAAATTAAGTTTTTGCGATCTAGCAAAAAATCTAGTTAGGCGGAAATGGGCGTGGCCAATACAAAAAAGATGCAGAATCATCCAAGGATCATGTACATATAAAGTTTGTGACTGTACGACCTACGGTTTGGGAGCTACTAGCTGAAACGTATTCACCTCCGCAATAGCGCCACCTAGGTGACTCTGGGTCCAAATTTTCGAATCTGAGTAGAGGTCAGGATTTTCTATCAGAATGCCATGTCAGATTTTTTCTGGCAATTTCAGGCTCCTGCGCCCATACAGTATTAGCGGAGAAGAATAATTAATAATAAATAATGAAAAATCTGTAGAAAAACAATAGAGTTCCCTGCCCGTTGGGCTTGGAACCCTAATTAAAGCTGTAAGCAGGGTCGTTCGGCCTTCGCAGCTCCACGCCGCTCCGGCCTGGCCGGCAGCCCGGGGCAACCAGGCACGTCCGCGGAACAGAAACGTCAACCACCCCGACACCAGTCAAAGATGGCTTTGTGGTAGTTTGGCATCAATCAGACTTTGTGTGTGCTTTCTAGAGCCAGAGAGCTGAAAGGGGGAGGAGCTAATGGGATTTGAACCAACAACCACATCAATGTGTTTGGTGCAGTCACATGATGACACAAGCCAAATAAAATGCCATTCTGTTAATTTGGCATCAATCAAACATTGCATGGGTCATCTAGAGCCAAAAGACTAAGTGGGCGGAGTTAAAGTGATTTGAACGAGTAAGCACATACATGTGTTGATTGCAGTTGCGTGATGACTCGCACCATGTTTGATATAGTTTGGAGCTTTTTTGTAGAAGTTACAAAGGTTTAATTGTATCTAGGGGGCGCTGTCCCAAATTTAGGAAAATATCCCATGGAGCAGCTTGTAGGTTGACAACAATCATTTGCATGTAGTTTGGTGTGAACTGAATTATGCATGTGTTATTCAGGACCTAATAGACCCTTTTACTGTTTGTAAACAATATGACGTCAGCGAGAAGGCGCGCGCAGCTTGGCAACAGAGAATGGCGTTGTGTCAGGTTTTATCAAGCTACGCTGCGGGGTTATCACCGGCAAATCTTGAATGTTATATTATTAAACTCACTTTAACGAATGGCAACAGACTCCCGGATCCCTGTGGCATTACGGAATGGGTGGAAGATGTAGGTGCGTGGCCAGATATCCAGTGGCCCGATATATATACGTTTTTAGTGGAGAGGCCCAGTAAGTACACACGTGAGAAGCTACGGGCATACAAATCGTTAGATGCATACAACTATGTTGTCTGTGGCCACGTACAGAAAGTAAAATATCACGACATAGACTCTGAGTTTTGCGGTTTGAAGGCAGAAGTCCTTCCTAGCCAAAGACAAGGACACAAGACTGCTATGTACGAGGCTTGGGTCATAGTAAACAAACCAGAGACCTACGTCTTCACAGCCAACTGTACCTGCATGGCAGGGTCAGTATAGCATAGGTTTCTTTTTTTAGCGTGCTCAGAGTACAATCGTGTTAATTTTAGAGAAATACAGTTTATACTAATATGCAGTGGGGAAATGCAGATGAATTAGAACGAAATGTTAATTTGAAGCATGAAATTAAGCGTATAAATTTGTTTAATTCTGTCATTTTGATGTTCCAGACTTATTTAATAGAACACACATTAACCAGCTTTCTGGTGTAATCTTAGTACATAATTACCTTACCTGATATAAAATGGGCGCTACAAACTCGAGCATTTCGGATCGTGTTTTCAGTTCAGTTTTCATCGACCCTTTTGATGGCCTGCAGCCACAGACGCCTCTGATTTTGTTGAAATGGATGTGCTCCCTTCGGAATTCTGTAAAGTTTCAGTCCACTGCTTGAAGAGAAGCGATTCTGGCATCCATACACGCAACAACCCGACATTTTTATGTGCTCAGAATTTCAAAACAAAAGGTTTAAAACGCTGTTTTAGTATCGAGCGTGAATGAGGAAGCCTTCACTCTCGTTGCCAGGCTGCACGCGCAACTTTTGATGACGTATAGATCACAAACCTTCTTGGCTTAAGTACTTTTTTTTTGCTGAGCTTCAGTGCGGTTTTAGTAAGGATTCTATGCAATGTTTTATAAATGAGACCCTAGGTCTCTGCTTTTTGCAGAGGGTGTGGTCCTGTTGGCTTCATTAGAACATGATCTCCGGCTCTTACTGGAGCAGTTTGCAGCCGAGTGTGAAGCAGCTGGGATGAGAATCAGCTCCTCTAAATCTAAGACCACGGTCTTGAGTCGAGAAAGGGTAGAATGCCCTCTTCGGGTCAGGGACGAGGTCCTGCCCCAGGTGGAGGTGTTTAAGAATCTCGGGGTCGTGTTCACAAGTGAGGGAAAGATGGAGCGTGAGATCGATAGGCGGATTGGTGCTGCGTCTGCAGTGATGCGGGCGTTGTACCGGTCTGTCGTGGTGAAGAGAGAGCTGAGTCAGAAGGCGAAGCTCTAGATTTACTGGTCGATCTATTTTCCTACCCTCACCTATGAGGTTTTCCGAGCACGTCCAACCGGGAGAACTAGAAGACCTGAAGGAAGACATTGGAGGGACAATGTGTCTCGGCTGGCCAGGGGACGTCTTAGGATTCCTCTGGAAGTGCTGGTCCAAGCGGCTGGGGAGAGGGAAGTCTGGGCTTAGCCTGCTGTCTGAAGGGCTAATTCTCTACATTTTATGTTATATTATGATGGTGTGTCTGTGGACAGTTTTTCACATTTTTTGTGTGATTGTGTTTTATTTCTTAAGATCGTTATTATATTTTGTTTGTGTTACTCTTTTGTGTCTATTTTCTTCTTTGAGTTAAATCCAGTGTAGCTGGATGGGTGGTGTGTGTGTGTGTGTGGGGTGGGGGGGGGGGGTCTTGTTTGTGTTTAAATGCTTTGTTAAAAAATAATGAAGAAACCTTGTTAAAAAACAGATGAACTCATCTCAGAGCTGATTAATTTCAGACTGTGGAATAAGCTTTACCCAGCTCTGTTTCTGCCCTGAGGCTGGGAGATTGTGGGTTCAAATCCACATTTGCGTCCTCGCTTGACACTCAGTATTAAGAGGTTCGATTAGGGAGTTAAACAACCAAATATTTCCAGAGTAGTGGCCATGTCTGCAGCTTGCCGCTCCCCCAGGGGACGGGTCAAATGCAAAGACCAAACTTCACCAAACACACCTAATGGGAATCTTTTTGTGAGCTCACCTTGCAGAATGACTCCTGGCATCACACTGGCCAGGTTCAAATAAGGATTAGAGGGCAGCCTGACTTCTTTAGGGGGATCACCCAATAAAGAATTCTGACCACTGTTCACCTGAGGAGGGGAAAAAAAGGAGTTTTACTTGTTTCATAAAGACACTAACTTTAAAGGTGCAATATGTAACAAATATACATTGCGGTCAAATGTGGTTACTGCAGTCCATTTTTAAGCAAAAATGTTACTTTCTGACTCCCATTCTGAGCTTCATGGCTGTGGCCAGTTTATTGATCAGCACCAAAACATTCTAGACAACGAGCGAAGACAAGTCATACACAGCAAGTTAACAAGTAGATTAATATTTAGCCATATATGGCATTGGTGTGTTTTTTGATAGGGAGCATTTTCTACACTTATTACGGCAGTTTGTCTCTGTGTGTGGTTGTTTGCGGTCTTGCTGTTAGCTTGCTATCATACGACTCATTAAAGGAAGTAAAATGCCATGATTGCCTCATTATTGTCTTCACACACAAATTTCACTGCAATATCCAGTTGTTGGTAATTGGAAAAGTAGCTTTAGATATTTTTAGGGTTGACTATTTGCTTCTAATTCATCGTTAGCATTGTTAGCTCAAC